>NC_050176.1:37343408-37643408 GCF_008315115.2 Sander lucioperca
ACAACATATGTTCCCAAGACTTCCTTCTTTCATTTGGTATGACATTTATACCATTATGATGTATGGTGCTCAGTAAATGTTAGACAGTGTGAAAAGTGTGACAACATACCCCGCTCTCCCCTATAGAAATTGAGATTGAGCAGTAAAAAAATTCAAAACCTTATTCAAAACAAGAAAGAAAGCAATAAGCAGTACATCTGCAGCCAGTGCATGAGGGCCACTGTGACGTGAGGCCAACTGCAGGTTAACGTTCAATGAATGCTTACCTCGCACGCGCTACCGCCTTTCTCACGCCTGAAACTAAACAGTGTATTCCTCTTATTTACCTACTTAGCCTAATAGACAAAACTTTTACTGAATGTTATAGGAGACGTCCGCTTTAGGACTACAAACCTATCTACTTTAAAATAGTAGCCTATATTTAGGCTATTTATAGGCTATTTATATTTATAAGATTTCACGGGATAGCATATAGGCTAGGCTATACATAACTGCATTCAAGTGCATATTTATAAAATCTATTTGTGTCAAATATGCTATTGTTTGGTGATTTAAGCTAAATGGAATACATGTGGAATGGTAGCAAGCTGATCTTTAATCATTTGAAACATGGGACTTTTCCAGACTAGCAAAAGTGCCTCCACACATTTTGACGTTACATTAATATCATGGGGGCTATAGGACATAGGGTCTGTGCTAGCAACAGGTGCTCCACAGGGTAAATATGACAAATAACTAAACAAACTAATTCTGCCTAACGTTACCTCCTTCAGCTGCGCCAGTCGGTCCTTCATCTTGAGGAGTCTGCAGGTTCAAATAAAAAGTAAATAAACAAATAAATAAATAGATAAAAAAAGGCAACCTCACAGGTCTCCGACAACAATGCGTTGTCTAGCCTAAGCCTATAACAGCTATTAAAATGGCCTCCAAATTGTGTGGAAATGATTAGCTCCTTAAATTAATCCTGGAGATTTGACCGGAAGAGAGTGGTCAGTGCCAGAGAAGGAGCCGCAGACATGAAGGTGAGTTAGAATAAGGCAGGAATCAAAACTGTACATGAATAGAAGGTCTTGGTTGTTTGGAGGATCCTCTCTGAGGCAATACTAGTGGCCAACCTAACCTGAGGTCCCTCTAAGCCTCTATCCTCTAAGAACGGATTAGGACAGCAGTGTTCAGGACGATAAACCTCTCCCCCCTCACCCCTCCCACGTCCAGCGTAAAACACTGTATGTTGCCTTTAGTCTTTACTATTAGTCTATAAATTGCAAATAGCAATAAGGGACTGAAAAATATTATTTTATGTCTTAATATTTAGCTACTGTAGTTGAATGAAGCTATTTAAATGGGGATGCTATTGTGAAAATATCAAACGTGTTATTAACAGCATTTTCAGCATGCTAGTAAATTCAAAGTATTTACTACACAAATTTCAAGTTAAAAGGCAGAACAATCAAAAAAGCATATTTGAATTCATTCCAGGCATTTGCAATTATACAGGGAGTGATTGTAAGTCAGAATTAACTGGAATTATTGAACAAAGCAACAGTTGCTGGCTTTAAACTAGCAGATGGATTGCTGGAATTTGCTGGAGTATATCATCCAAATAGGGAATACAACACTCATCTCGCAGGGGAGCGAGCATTTCTTCCATACTGCGTTGAAACGCAGCAGGTGCGTTAGTCAGTCCGAAGGGTATACGCACCCACTCAAAGAGACCCCAGGGAGTGATAAATGCAGTCAGGTGGCGTGACCCCTCCGCAATGAATCCCTGGTGGTACGCCTTCCCCTGGTCTAGAATGGAGAACCAACTGTACCCACCTAAGGTATCTGTGATGTCTTGGATCCTTGGCAAAGGGTGCCGGTCTGAGATGGTGTGCTGGTTCAAAAGACGGTAATCAATACAGAGTCTGAGTGTCCCATCTTTCTTTCGTACACAGACTACCGGTGCTGAGTAAGGAGATTTCGACCTCACAACCCATCCCCGTGCCAGAAGATCCTCAATGTACTCCTTTACCTCCTTGTAAAGAGGCTTTGGGATGGAGGTATATGTTTTTTGAATAGGAGTATTGTCCTTCAGGGTGATGGACATTTCCAAGCTGGGTATACAGCCCACATCATCATCATCTCGGGCGAAAGCTCCTGATTCTTCCCGCGGCATTTTCTTGACAACTTTCTGCTGGTCCTCACTTAAGGAGCTCACATCAACTGGTGGGTCCCATTCCTGTGCTACGCTACCTGTCTTTTCTGGTTGAGTTCTAAGGGGTTCTTCTCTGCTGACTTCTGGAGTAACACTCGACTTAGTGAGGTCTAACTTGTCTGTCTGTATTACTCTGGCTACTGGCTCAATGCTCCCTAGAATAGACCTACAGGAGAGGGTCATCTCGTGTTTGGTGTGGTTGCCAATTGGAACTCTAACATAGGGGACTTTAGCCTGGCTAATCTCTATTAGGCTATCACCAACATCTAGCTGCTGTAGCTGTGGGTTGCTCTCATTGGGTTCAAAAAGTACTAAAGGGTGTGACGTGTCAAATGTGAGTGGTATTTTACACTTAACATGTCTGACCTGACCAGCTGGCATAACCACATTGTTCAGTCCCACCTTCAACGCACCTCGACTCACTTCATTGTCACTGGTGGGCTTCGCCTGGATGAAGATGACTAGTGCAGCTGCATTGTCATCTGGGAGACTCATTGCATCACGAAGGAGATTCACAAGGGCAGGTACCAGGTTTGCACCCTCCTCCGGCCCCAATATCAGCTGCTCAATCACGTTAAAACCAATCAGGGGACGGTCCATGGGCACACTGCTCACAAGGAAAGGTACTTGTATTGTTAAGTTGGGGTCACTGTTGCCTGGAAGACTCACCATCACCCCCACCCAGCCATCATAAGGTAATGGTTCACCATTGACAGCTATTACACTGAGACCCTTGTCTCCTAGGAGTTCAGCCAATGGGCGCAGCTTGTGATCAGGAAGGTAAGTCTTCACCCACTGGCGGTCCAGGAGACTGACTTGGGCACCAGAGTCCAATAAACAGTCCACTGCATAGCTGTGAATGTAACACCTTATTTTACATTTCTTTCCCACAAGCTGGGCCACTTTTTCATTTACTTCAGTCTTTGTGTTTGCGACCGGGGCAATTACACACTTAACATGAAGAGGTTCTTTTTGTTGTGTCTCTGATTTGGTGGGATACTCCTGTCTGCTGCTTAGTGAGTGTGCATCGGCAGCTGGCTGGCCAACGCTCTTTGCTTGTTTGTTTTGCTTGCTTGTTTTAGGCATCCAACTGCTCTATGACCTCCCTCTCCACATATGAAGCAATAGTTACATGTACTGGCCCCCTTCTCAACACACTTTGGGCAACCAAATTGCTTTGCTATTTGCTTTGGCTTGGTGTGAGGACACTGGCATGTTTTGTCAGGGGTCTTAGTGGCTGTGAGAGCTTCCACCATCTTTGTCAGAGCATCAACCTTTGCACTCAGCTCCTCTACTGCTTTATTTTTATTCTTTGATTTGTAGTCTGTTTGTTTCTCTGTGTCCTTCTCTGACTCAAGCTGAGCACTGTGAGCGTGGGTTACCTTTTGGCGGGCACAGTGTCCTAGTCTCCGCTGTCTCTCATTTTCCTCACTCGATACTTTGTTGAATTGCCTTATCAGTGCTTCATCTGGAACAGTGTAATCACACTTGAGTGGCTTGAGCTCATTGCGAATATCGCTATACTTGGGGAGAAGGCCCTGATGAATAGTGCGCAGAAAAACATTCTGGATTGTGCGGGGCTCATATTCAATGTCCTTGTTATCTTGTCTGGATGCAAACATAACTTTCTGTTTCAGCCCAATTATCCTATACAAGAACTGTTGGGGACTCTCCTGATCATATTATTTGGTACTCATCAACTCCTGAAATAACTCACTGCCGCTCTTCTCGCTCAGGTGTGAACGCAGGAAGCTCTTAAGCTCACAGAGAGTCAAGTCGTCCTTGTTGATCAACATGTCCTTAAACTGTCCAGGTTTGATGATGCGGAGCACACCTTGGATGATCTCACCCTCTGTGTGGCTTGCCTTGCGTCCCTCATCTATCTGCTTACATAGTCCATGGTAAGTGATGTCTGATGTACTGTCTCCCACCTTACCGCCATGTACTTTAAACTCTCTGCGCTGAAGGAATGATAGGTCTCTTAGAGAAACCATATTATCAGGCCTGAAGCTTTTTGGGTCTGTTGTGGGGTGACTATCCGTTTTTTTCTCTGTTCTGGGATGTGGTAACTGTGTATCAGTGAAGGTAGCTATATGTTTTTCTGGTGCTGCAGTCTTAAACTAACTTCCTACCTAGAGCTTCATAGTTAGCCATTAGCTTTTGATACTCAACTGCTTCTGAATCAACAGGATATGTATCAACAACATGACTCTCTACACTGTCCTGTTGAGCTGCTAGAGTGGGCGTAGATGTTGCTGTTAGTGTAACACTGTCATTACCTGACACTATGGGTTGACTGACTTCGGTAACACGACAAGAAATTTGCTCAGTAATATCTTTCAAAGACAACAAATGAGAAAATCCCTGGTCCTCTAACTCAAGTAATGTTTTACAGTTCATGTATGTGCATACATAATCAAAGCAACTCTCTTCATCACCCTCAGTTACGCATGAAAAATCCAACTCTGGTAAGCTAACTGAAACAGTTCTTCTGTGGTCAGGGTGTGCAGGCTTTTCTTTATCTTCCAGCTCAGTCCTTTTCATTCGGCGTCCTCCATATTGTCACTTGGTCAGCAATGTCTCATAGTCCAGTCACCTCGAGCGATCAGCAGTGCACTCCTCCAGCTGTGGTCCCCTCTCGCAAGCTGTGGTCCCGTAGCTGCCTCAGTCACACACCATCCACTCCAGCAGGCCTGTCCTGTGATCTCTGCCTTGAGTTCGTAGGTTAAAGGATCAACATCAGCCGTCGTCAGATGCCAATCCCAGCGGTGCCTCCAAAATTCTGTTACAGGCCTCAAGCATGAGTAACCTGTTAACAGATAAATATGCCCTGTTTTGATTCAGGAAAAGAAGAGACGGGATAATTTAGTTGTGCTTGTTCAGCAGGCTGTCCTCTATGGAGCTAAATCAGGGCCAAATGTTTTGTTAATTTGAAAAATATATATATATATAGTTGAAAAACTAAAGCTTGAAATTGAAAATTTAAGTTTTGGTCTAAAACTTGAAAAAATAAAACCATGTATTCAAACTAAAAATAAGTGTACCAATTTTTCTTTCAGTTAAAAAGGCCTTAAAATTTAGATTAAATTCTGGAATTATTTTGAATAAATTATAAATTTTCATTTTTCACTTTTATATTTGTTTTCAGTTCCACATTTCATGTTTTCAGATTCAAAACTTATTTTTTTTACAGCTTCAAATCTTCTTTTTCAGTTTCAGATCAGTTTTTCAGTTTCAGATCAGTTTTTCAGTTTCAGATCAGTTTTTTTCAGTTTCAGACTTTTGGCCCTGATTTTGCTTGGGGGCGTGGCTTCAACTCAGAGGGGTGTGGAATTATGAGTAGCAGCCTAACAAAGAAGGCAGAAGACTCTCCTCAGTCATGTTGCCTAAGAGCAAGAAATTGTGCCAGATTGTGCAGTTCAGCAGGAACAATGACTTCTTCCACTTCCACGTACGACTTTGAATTTAGCACCACAGTATTCACTCAGCAGTCAGCATGGCGTCCGCTCCGCCAAGGCAAACTGCCGGCGCCAGCGCACAGGTAAGACATGTGAAAGATATTAGCCTTTTTGAATAGATACTTTGGGACATTATCCCCGCAGTGGCATTTTTGGGAGGAAAATAGGTGGACAGCTGGAAATGAAGCATCGCTAGCACTAAAGTTAGCATTAACTAACGTTAGCTTCACACTAGCTGGTGTTTTTACACTAATTTCAGTGTCCAGCTCAAGTTTTTTGACTTTAACGTGTAGTGGTCTTTGTTAACCTCTGTTTGTCAGAATAGCTCAACAGTGGCTGCAGCCGTACAGAGCCTTATAAATGTAAAAATTAACAACATGACTGAGGAGAGTCTTCTGCCTTCTTTGTTAGGCTGCTACTCATAATTCCACGCCCCTCTGAGTTGAAGCCACGCCCCCAAGCAAAATCAGGGCCAAAAGTCTGAAACTGAAAAAAAATGATCTGAAAGTGAAAAACTGATCTGAAAGTGAAAAAAAAGATTTGAAGCTGTAAAAAAAATAAGTTTTGAATCTGAAAACATGAAATGTGGAACTGAAAACAAATATAAAAGTGAAAAATGAAAATTTATAATTTATTCAAAATAATTCCAGAATTTAATCTAAATTTTATTCAAACTGAAAGAAAAATTGGTACACTTATTTTTAATTTGAATACATGGTTTTATTTTTTCAAGTTTTAGACCAAAACTTAAATTTTCAATTTCAAGCTTTAGTTTTTCAACTATACATATATTTTTCAAATTAACAAAACATTTGGCCCTGATTTAGCTCCATAGTCCTCTGTCTGAGGGACGGAAGCCTTGACCGTTGTTACAACTAACGCTCAACTAACGATACTCCCCCTTGTGGCGTAAGTGCATAATTACACTTGTAAAAGTATAAACTGAAAATACATGTAAACCTGGTCTCTTTCACAGAAAAATACATATAATAAGACATAACATAACAATTGTGACCATACATTTGTGGGTGTCACACCTACTTTAAACAAACTACCTCCATAATGATCTCTTGCAGTAAAATATGATAAATGCATGACAAGAGAACTAATTATACTTCAAAATAAGCTCTTTTCAGTAACTTAGTAGTTTAACAAGGACACAACATTCAAAACGTGTCATATGATCAGTCCGAATCAGAGCATTCTGCCTCACTAGATTGTGAATCATCAGATTCCGATGAATCCGCCCTTGTACATTATCATCTCCCTCCTCCTCCTCTTACTCCTCATTACTAAACATACATGTTTGGTAGGCATAGATTTGTGATTATTTAGCTATAGTTTACCATTGTTATTCTCCTTCCCTACATACTGTAAAAATGGCAAACCCCAAACACCACATCTTACCTTTGCCATTGAAAAGTTAAGTTTTAACTGTACTGGATGGTGGCCATCACATCAAACTGATGTCAGATTTAGAATCCTTGTGGTCGACTTACTAAAAAAAGTTTATTTATGCATGATTCTAGGTGCTCTGGTTCAAAAGTTAATTTTTCAAGATGGTGCAATTGGCTGTCTTGGATTTGGCCCTCTGGAAAAAAAAACAACAGGATTCTTTGTAGGGAACTAGGGGCAAAATTTCAAAGTCAAATAAATTATTACCAGGGAATGGTCACATAATTGAGGTTACTAGTGCACAATGCCAGTAAAAAACGCACCTGTTTGGAACATATCGATTGCTTGGATTGTGGCATTGCTGCTTGTAGCTTTCTCCAGAACCATTGTACCCCAAAATAACTTCACAGTTCATTAATATCCAATATGCAACGCTGTCTAAAGTGCTACAAATTCCAAATGTCAAGTTCATTAGGTACCCAGGAAACCAAGCGGGAAGCAGACCGGATGAACGGTTCCCTTATTCACAACTCTCTCTCCCCGTTGCTATTGTCGCTGACCGAAAACCCGCAGGCGGGTCTTCCAGCTCCAGCATTTCATTTGCGCTCGCCAAAGTGTGATTGATTTATAAACCAATCCGCTTGTTGAGCTAACCTTAGCACATGTTGCTAATGGCGTACGGATAAAAGTTTCTATGCAAAACTCCTGCTTGTGAACTTTGGTTCCATACATACACTGTAAAAATAGTGGACGTAGCATCCGTGACGTTACCCATTGGTTTGTGGACTGCTGTTTTAAAGCCTTGAGTTTGCCGTCGCCATCATGGTTTTTTGGTGTGACAATTTTTAATGAGAGGGTGGAGCTGGGGAGGATAACGCAGCCAAGCCAGTGTTGTTTATGGTTGCAATGGCACTGCGCTAAGCTACACGCTAAAGGCAGGGTTGCAGATTTTCAACCCTTCTAAAGCTGATGATTGTTCTACTTTTACTTATATCTGGAAGCGTGCAACCAAATCCTGGACCTGAGCTGAAATGCATCCAGACCCCTGCTGATTTAAAATCAATGCCTGGGTTGAAATTTGTTCATGTTAATGTGCGCAGCTTATTACCCAAGATGGACATGGTCAGAATTTGGGTAAAATCGACAGATGCAGATATTGTGATCATTTCTGAAGCCTGGTTATCCAAATCTATTTCTAATGATGACATCGCCATACTTGGATACAACATTCATCGTACAGATAGGCCCAAAAAAGGTGGTGGCGTAGCCATTTATGTAAAATCAAGATTTGATGTATCAATTGTTATTGACAATTATCTGAATCTATTTCTAAGCAAATGGATTTTTTGGCTTTGAATGTAGAAATAGTTAAGTCCCTGTCTATAACTGTTGCGGGGTGTTACAGGCCTCCATCTGCTATCAAGGAAGCATTACCATCCTTACAGTATCTTTTGTCAAAATTAAATTACAAGGAACTTTTATTGGCTGGAGATTTTAATTGGGATTGGCTAAATGCAGTTTCTGGTGAATTTAAATCCTTCTGTGACTCTATTAACCTAAGCCAGTTGGTCAACCTACCTACAAGGCCACATGTAAAGAGTCCAAATAAGTCTACCTTGATTGACTTAATCTTAACAAATGTCTCTCATAAGTTCTCATTAGTGGGTGTGTTCTGCAATGATTTGAGTGATCATTGTGTTGTTGCTACTTGCAGGAACACTAAAATCCCTAAATGCAATCCGCGTATTATTTGCAAGAGAAATTTAAAAATATTTAATGAGCAAGCCTATCATCATGATCTAGCTTTGGTTAATTGGGGGCATTTGAGTTTGTTGCCAGATGTGGAACTGGCTTGGGCATATTTCAAGGAGAGTTTTATGAAGATTGTAAATAAACATGCTCCTATTAGGAAATTTAGAGTCAAGGGACGAGAGAACCCTTGGTTTTCTCCAGAATTGTCAGAGTCCATCCATCAGCGCAATGTGGTATGGGCCAAAGCCAGAAAAGGCAATTCTCCCTCTGATTGGTCTAATTTTAGGCATTTAAGAAATAAATGTGCTTCTCTTATTAAGAAGGCTAAATCAGATTACTACTTATCTGTCACAACAGAAAACCTCAACAATCCACAGAAATTTTGGAAAGTGATCTATCTGTAAATAGAAGACCTCAGGCTCTTCCAAAATATGTCTTAAAAGATTCTGTCCTTGTCTACGATAGGACCGAGGTCTTAAATAGCTTTAACAACCATTTCATAGCTTCTGGTTCTTTGTTTGACTCCACAGGAGTGGCCCCCGTGACTCCCTGCACAGAACCTCAAATGTCTTCTGGAGAGTATTTTAATTTTGTTTCTTTTACTGTGCAGGAAGTGCATAAAGCTCTCAAAGCATTAGATCACAGGAAATCAAACGGACCGGACTTGATAGAGCCCTACTTCTTGAAAATAGCAGCTGATTATGTAGCTCAACCTCTTACGGTCCTCTTTAATCTTTCAATCCAAAACAAAAAAAAATTCCACTTGTTTGGAAGTCTGCCTTTGTTACCCCTTTATTAAAAGGAGGTGATCCAGCTGTTATGACTAACTACAGACCAATATCAAACTTGTGTGTTTTGTCAAAACTTCTTGAATCTCTTGTTTGTGATCAACTTAAAGAGTTCCTGTACTCTAGTGACCTACTCTCTAAACTGCAATCCGGCTTCAGGAAAAAACATAGCACCATCACGGCTGCTACAAAAGTGATAAATGATATACTTGTTGCTCTTGATAAAAAACAATATTGTGCTTCCCTTTTTATTGATCTGTCAAAAGCTTTTGACACTGTGGATCATGTTATTTTAAAGCATAGGCTTTTATGTCTGGGACTATCTAATCATGTTGTTTCATGGTTCACAAATTATTTGAGTGACAGGACCCAGTGCATTAAATGATTTTTTGAATGTCCACAAGGGGGTCCCGCAGGGTTCTATATTAGGACCCCTCTTGTTCATCATGTATATTAATGACTTAGGACAAGATGTGTCTGACGCTAATATGCATTTTTATGCTGATGAGACAATAATTTACTGTTTTGGACTGAACCCTGTTAAAGTTGTAGAATCTCTGCAGAAAGCTTTTGACGTGGTCCAGCATACACTTATCCAGCTAAAACTGGTCCTTAACGCTGAAAAGACCAAACTAATGTTGTTTTCAAACAATAGGAAAGTCCCTCAACCTATCCCCTTTGTGTCCACTCTTGAGGGAAATGTCATAGAGATGGTTCACACCTACAAGTACCTTGGTATTTTGTTTGATGACTCCCTGACTTTTAAGCCCCATATAGACAATCTTGTGAAAATGCTTAAACTAAAATTGGGCTTTTTCTTTCGAAATAAATTCTGTTTTTCTTTTGAGGCAAAAAAGCGCCTTGTTAATGCAACATTTTTATCTATTTTAGACTATGGAGACCTGTTGTACATGAACGCTTCTGCTAAATGTCTCCACAAGATTGATATTGCATAGCATGCTTCTCTGCGGTTCATTACTAATTGCAAGGCCTTGACCCATCACTGTGAACTGTATTCTCAAGTGGGATGGCCTTCTTTGTCCTCCAGGAGGCTGGGTCACTGGTATACTTTCATTTATAAGGCCATGCTTGGTCTTTTGCCTTCCTACATCTGTAATTTAATCTCACGGAGGAGTGTTGGCTCTCACTGTTTGCGTTCGAATGACCTTTTGTTGCTCGCTGTTCCACTTGCCCATACAGAACTGGGAAAAAGGGCTTTTGTTCACTCAGCCCCCCACACATGGAACATGTTGCAAAAAGACTGGAAATTGACTGAATTACTTTCATTGAACGCTTTTAAGTCCAGATTGAGAGCACTGAGTCGATCCTTTGTAATTGTTTTTCATACTGCTGCCATTCATCTGCATGTAAAACAGTACAGAAAATCGTCCTTAAATTACCAGCTAACGCTGGCGGGAACTAGCTAGCTTGGTTGGCATAACACTGAACATGACATTTTTAGGCGACCAAATGATCCTACAACTTTGTTGAAGTGAAAACACACAGTGAGAGGGTATATTTTAATGTACACACTGCCATGGATATGTAACCCACCCCAGATTTGGGCGATTATATTTAAACTCAGTAGCAGGGATGAGGTAATTTTGAGATTAATATTTGTCATCACAATAGGACATTTATTATATCTATCCAAGTTGACTTGAACTAAAGTTTTACTGAAGTATTTTATTAAAGTATTCAAGTGTTACATTAGCAGGACAACATAAAGAATGAGTTTCCTATTTCATTTATAATTAGACACAAATAACCCAGGTTAAGCCACTTAGTTTAATTATTTCTTTTCAACATTAAACAACATCAAATACAGTTTCAGAGCAAATCATTTCATAATAATTGTTACATGCCGTGTTTTGTGTGTTTTCTACTCTCTACTCTCTCTACTCTCTTCAGGTGTACGCGTTGTGTCACTCCCGCAGCTGAAGCTGATCAGTGCATATCATGGAAGGCGTTAAATGGCTGTGCCGAGCCAGTGACAGGAGGATGGGGCTCCAGTGGAGGCCTGTGTGAGCCGGAGAGCCAGAAAACCAGAGCAAGTGTGTGCGGACCTGCAGAAGCCTGACAGGAACCAATGCTGGTGGCCAGTGGCGTTGTTCGTGGCAGTTTCAATCGTCTTCCTTTTGAAGATTGTTTTGTGTTTATTTCATTAGTTGGTTTAATAAATCCTTTAAGTTAACTTGGAAGCATTTCCGCCTTTCCTTTTTCCTTCTCCCGGGACTATTATTAAATTGTTTGTGTCCTACACACACCTGGACACAATAGGGACGTAACAGTTTTTGGGGGCTCGTCCAAGATTTTTTGAGGGTCAGGTTCGGTAGGTTTTGTTTTCAAGTTACAATACATTGTGATTGCACGTTTTCATTGTCTGTTACGGTAAGTCTTTCTATTTGATATTTTTATATAGCCCTGTGTGCTGCCTCTGTGGTTTTGCTTGTGTGTGATGGTGAAACTGCTTCCTCAGTCTAGATAGGGTAGTGTCCAGCTGGGCCTAATCAGCCTTTCCTTCGGACACTAAATTATTGTTTTGCCTTTTTTGTTTTCGGAGTCAATCCTGGGCGGAGACGGCGTTCTCCAAAGGGGGCTGGCGTTTCAGGATTTTGGCCGCTGATGTGTTGCCTGTAAGTTGCCTCGAGCCTGGCACAGCTTCAGAAGATAAACAGGGATTAGTGTTGGTTAGGCAGGTTCTGCGGAAGTTTTGTTTCCATGAGGTGAGGCTGGAGGCCTATTATTTGGGCTTAATATCCAACATTAAACTTAGCGTGTTCAGCGTGATTGTGCTTGTGTTATGCAGGGCTTAAAGTATTCCGGCACCGTGCCAGATCTCCGGCGTGTGGCCGTGAGGAAAAAAACCCAAAACTTTTATGCGGTTTAATAGTTTCGAGTCAATTGATTTCACATACCAATCATATGAGAGGAACGCAGCTCTAACTAACGCAGGGCTTAAAGTACTCGGGCCTGGTGCCGGATTTCTGGCGTATGACTATTTTAGAAAAATAAATTAATTAAAAAGTCCACATGGGATTTTTTTGATACACTGGGTTTAACCAATCATCGAACTTCCACCTACCAATGAAACAAGTTCTAGCCAATCAGATGCAAAGTAGAGAGGGTCTTTGCTGAAAAGTAAGAGTGCGGTGTGGTCTCCGTGGTAACGCGGCTAAAAAAAATGGAGGCAAAGTTTATCAAACTTGGAGCATGTAGATACAGCTTTACTTGAGAAAGGAGTTAAAAACAAATGGCGCTGGGCATGAATAGAGGACAAGAGGAAAAGGGTGGAGACGGGAAGCCGTTTGGCACTTGGTGCCTCAAATTGAGGGAGCCAGGTGCTTGCTTCTGCAGCATATGTTCAAGGAAGATACTGTACGGCAGCAGCGGTAAGACAGTTTCCTTAAGTATTCATTAGATGCTAGTCACAAAGCTTCGGTCTGTGCATGCTGTCATACACTCGTATGACACACATGTTACCGGCAACGACGGCTACCGCTGCGACTGCGCCTTCACTGACCGACCGTGTTTGTGATACAAACAATACGTGTGTGCACATTCATAGAGGAACACAATTTGTCATTAACGATGGCCAATGTGTAAAAGCTGTCTGAAGCCCAAACTGCCTTGACAAAGCTGTCTGTTTGGAATCAGCATGGCAGTTATTTAAACATAACGGCCCAGAGTTTAGACGTCTAGCTATATGAGAAGCTAAACAATGCATAGTTTTTAATAAATGTACATGAAGCAACTAATGTCAACATGGACAAAATCATGAATGTACTAATTCGCTTTTTTGATGATGACCTGGCCAAAGTAACAACACAACATCTAGAAAGTTTTGTTTTCACAATGATTCATTGTAGGATTATGATATTATTGCAATATGTAAATCTCCATTGACTGTTAATTTAACATATGGTTGGAAGAAGTAAAAATTGATCCAAAACTTTTTACTTCTTAAATATGATGACTTTTATTATTGTGTAATGGAAGAAGGACTTTAACTGTTTTGTCAGTCAAATTAACTTTAATGTTGCTGAAAAACTAGTCCATGCATTCGTTTCAGGCTGGACTACTGTAATTCCTTACTATCAGGTTGCTCAAATAAGTCCCTTAAGACT
This sequence comes from Sander lucioperca, assembly GCF_008315115.2. NCBI lineage: Eukaryota > Metazoa > Chordata > Actinopteri > Perciformes > Percidae > Sander > Sander lucioperca. The sequence goes on from NC_050176.1 coordinate 37,357,126, forward strand.
CTCCAGCTGATCCAGAATGCTGCAGTGAGTGTTCTGACAAGAACTAAGAAAAGAGATCATATTTCTCCTGTATTAGCTTCTCTGCATTGGCTTCCTGTAAAATCCAGGATTGAATTTAAAATCCTTCTCCTGACCTACAAAGCTCTAAATGGTCAAGCACCATCATATCTTGAAGAGCTCATAGTACCTTATTGTCCCACTAGAGCACTACGCTCCCAGAACTCAGAGCTACTTGTGGTTCCTAGAGTCTCTAAAAGTAGAATGGGAGCCAGAGCCTTCAGCTATCAGGCTCCTCTCCTGTGGAACCAGCTCCCAGTCTGGGTTCGGGGGGCAGACACTGTCACCATATTTAAGAATAAACTGAAAACCCTCCTCTTTGATAAAGCTTATAGTTAGGGAGCGAGTAGAGTAGAGGGAGGCAGGCCAGTACAGCCCGATCCGTAACCTGTCTCTCTTTGTTATGCTGCTATAGTTCTAGACTACCGGGGGAGTTCATTCCTTCCTGTGACACACTGAGCTGCTCTCTCCTCTCTCTTTCCATTTGTTTCCATTTGTGTGCATCCTTGTCCTAGAAATGCTTGTTACTAACCTAGCTCTGGGGAGTTTACTCTTTAAGAAATGTTTATTTTTTCGCCCAGAATATTCCTTTGGATTAGGGTGGCACCAAGATCTTGGTTGGAGCTGTCACGCTCTGCGATGCCCTGCAGTGTCCGGCTGCGTCCTGCTGTGTCCTGCTACGTCCACCCATGCTCTGCTGTGCCACGCTACATCCTGTAATGCCCTTCAGTGCCCTGCTATGACATGAACTACTACGACTACCATTTGTAGTCACTGTTCCATTATCTTTGTGACTATTATTGCCACCGTTCATCACATCCCCAACCGGCACCGTCAGACACCGCCTACCAAGAGCCTGGGTCTGCCGAGGTTTCTTCCTAAAAGGGAGTTTTTCCACGCCACTGTCGCATTAGTCACTGCTAATGTTGGGGCTTTGTAAATTATAGAGTGTGATCTAGACCTACTCTATCTGTAAAGTGTCTCGAGATAACTCTTGTTATGATTTCATACTATAAATAAAATTGAATTGAATTGAATTGAATTGAAATGGTATCATTCTTCTTGAGGGATGATGTCAGCCGAATGATAACGGGCAGAAAAGCAAAGGTCACCCTTCATAAAAAGAAGATGCAGAAGAGACTGCTGACAGACACCCAGAAGAACATCCACAGGAAGTTCCTATCTGAAAATAAAAACAAGCTTTCATATTCATTTTTCTGTAGACTAAGGCCGTTTTGGGTTGTAGCACCCACTGAAAGTTACTGGAAAACCTGTCAGTGTGAAACCCATGAAAACATTGAGTTCATGGCCAGCAGCCTGTTCAAATGTGGGCTTTTATCCTCCAGAAATCTGGAAGAGATTTATGTTTAATCTATCTAATATAGTGTTGGTCATACTATATAATTATTTATTTAATATTTAATTTATTTAATTTATTTTTTTATTTTTTTATTTATTTAATTTTACTCAATGCTCCACAGAGACTTCCAGGTCCAATGAGGATGAAAAGAAGTCCATAATCACAGTCAAAAAAGCATTGACTAAGACTAAGGATGAAGTCGTCGACCAGTTCCAAAATACAATGGTCAAATTCAAGCAACACCTGTTCAACATCCGTTGCCAGTATAGGGCCTACAGGCAACTGAGGGAACATCTGAAGGACCATGAATGCTTAATCCATTTGGACTTCAGTAAACTCACTGGAGAAAACAGATTCTGCACCTGATTTGAAACCTTCTTGGATGTGTGTATATACTTCTTACTACTTTCACCTAAGAAAATACAATGAAAAGTATTCCATAATGATAGTATACACATTTTTTTTTTTTTTAAGATTATTTTTTGGGGCATTTTAGGCCTTTAATTGACAGGACAGCTGAAGACATGAAAGGGGGAATGACATGCAGCAAAGGGCTGCAGGTCGGAGTCGAAACCGGGCCTGCTGCGTCGAGGAGTAAACCTTTGTATATGGGCACCTGCCCTACCAACTGAGCTATCTGGGCACCCAGTATACACATTTTTGAGAGTGTGTTGAGACTTGTCTTCATGGACAGCCCGCACAAATGGTGGCCCAGAACTTTTCAATTTGTATATTTTGTAGGTGCCCCCTTTGATTGCTGTCAATGAAGATCCATCAAGTGATGAGTACCTTGCCAGGGGAAATCAAATACAGAGACATAACCTGTTTCTGCCAAAGAGAGCAGATGATACAGAGGGAACTAAGAGGGAGGATTAGAGAGGGGGAAAATGCTACAGGAGGAAGATGGAGGATCAGTTGCAGCGTAAGAACACCAGGGAGGTCTGGGAAAGCCTGAAAACCATTTAAGGCTACAAAGAACCAAAACCTCAGACTGTGGGGGACACAAAGTGGGTAAATGAGCTGAATCTTCTACAGATTTGATGGGTCATTTACCCCTCCCCCTGTCCAGTCCTCCCTGCTGCAGCAAACACCACTGTCTGCACCCCCTGGGGTTTTTCGCACCCCCGCCATCACTTCCCCACTCACAACCTCCAACAAACAGCCCCCCTCCTCCAACACACAGCACCCCTCCCCCAACCTGTCCTTCACAACACACCAGGTGAGGAGTGAGCTACGGAGGATCAAGGTGAGGAAAGCAACAAGTCCTGATGGCCTCAGCTCCAGGCTTCTCAAATCCTGTGCAGATCAGCTGTTCAGGATAGTGGGACACATGTTCAACCTGAGCCTATAGCTAGGGAGGGTGCCACAGCTCTGGAAGACATCCTGCGATCCCAAGGATCTCAACAGCTACAGACCGGTGGCACTGACATCCCACCTGATGAAGACTGTGGAAAGGCTGGTCCATCTCCGCCCCCTGGTGAGCACATCCATGGACCCACTTCAGTTTGCCTATCAACCTGGCACTGGGGTGGATGATGCTATCATATACCTTCTCCACAAATCTCTCTCCCACCTGCAGAAGTACTGTGAGAATCATGTTCTATGATTTCTCCAGTGCTTTCAACACCATCCAGCCAACACTTCTGAGGGACAAGTTGGAGCGGACGGGGGTGGACCTCCACCTCACTGGATGGATATTGGACTACCTCACCAACCGACCTCAGTTTGTAAGGACACAGGGCTGTGTGTCTGCAGCATAGAGGCCCCACAAGGAACAGTCCTGGCCCCTTTCCTGTTCACCCTCTACACTGCAGACTTCACCTATCACTCAGGAAACTGCCACCTACAAAAGTTCTCTGATGACTCCGCTGTTGTTGGCCTCATCACAGATGGGGACGACAGGGAGTACAGAGAACTTAACAAAGACTTTGTGGACTGGTGCCAGCGGAACCACCTCCAGATCAATGCTGGGAAAACCAAGGAGCTGGTGGTGGTTTTCTGCAGGAGCAAACACTCTTCACCTCTGCCGGTGAACACCCTGGGTATGGACATTGATATGGTTAAATCATATAAGTACTACGGCTTTGTCTCCGAACTTCGTTATTTGAATATAATTTGTATATTTAAAAAATAATGATATTTGAACGAATATTAGGCAGCCCTTAATATTCCAACCTGTTATGGGCATTATCTTTTGTAAATGTGTTTGCTTGTAAACGTTGTTTTCAATTCAGATTCCGAGGCTTTTTCACGCCTGGTGAAGTTGTGAATCACGAGCTCATTAGCAAGGCTATTAGTGGTCATCTGGGCTCCTGTAGGTGACATTAGCGTCCTGGTTAGCACCTATTTTGTATATCAAAACAATGGCCATGCTAACGCCTACAACAACCACGCCTGACGAGGATTTCGAAATCTACACTCCTGATAATTTGAAAAGCAACGTGTGGTGCTACTTTTGGTTCCCAAAGAAAAACAGCAAGTAAGGACAAAGAGATTTTTTAGAATAAAATGGGATGTATAAGAAAATCTTAATATTGTTTAACATTTACATTATTAACATTCTGTGATAGTTATGCAGATGTCCCTAACAGGATGGAATATCTTCAATAATTATTCTTTTATTAGTGCCTAGAGTTAAACTCTATTCTGATATAATGTTATGAGGCCACAATGTTAGTGCATAACAGGAATAACCCGTTTCATGTCTGGCAACCTGGCTGTCAAATGGGCAGTTGATAACAACACACAGGCCAAAACAAAAACAGACATTCTGTCACAGAATGGAAATTTCAAAGGAGAAAAAACTGGCTTTAGCATTGTTGTTGAGAAGATAATATTTCAACTTAGCATGTTTCCTGACATATTGTGGTAAATTTGTGATTAAATACACTAAATATTACATATTGGACCTTTAATGACCACAGAAGATATCCATGCAATTTAAGGTTACATTTCTTTGTCTCTGATCTATCATTGACAAAGGCATAAAATGTAAGAGGGATAGAAAAAAGGGGTCCTATTTTTATAGAACTTTTAAATCTTTTGGATGGGTCCATTGTGGAAATATGCCCATATGGAAGTAGTCTCCGTCTGCCAGAAAACACTCACTTTTAGAAAAGCGTGCTACCGCCATCTACTGGTCATAATGTTTTTGTGAAATGCCCTCATGCCTTTTTCTTTTTGCACCATTAAAACTAGAGAAATTAGTTTTAGGGTTAGACACTATAGACTGTATGGAACTTTATACTGACTTTATTGAAAGGTTGTGGTGATATGTCTGTATGTCAGTCACCAGCATCTTTTACAGTGCCCTGTACTTGCTGGAGGATGAACGCTTTATGATTGATATAAAAACCTGTAATAAACGTAGATGGTTGGTTTGGTGTAAATATAGTCTTGAATGTTTAGGTAATTGGACAGCAAGAAAGAATAGGTAGTCAAGGACTTGTTTAAAGAGATATACCTTCATTATTAAAAAAATCCTGCAGCTGCCATAATTTATTTATATGATGGGTAAAATAAGTATTTATTTATAGAATATGGGTATTAATAATAAAAATAAACTTAGTTTTTTTAATGCTGCAAACTGGATTGCTTCAACCAAGTTTCGTTGTGTAACATCGTTAATAAAGACAGAAAAACAGTTGTTCGGCCGGGACACTTAAGTCCGGGCTTCCTGAACGAAAGCTGTCAATCAAGGTGGGCTAAGGAGATCCGTGGGTGTGACCAATCACAGGAGGGCCAGTGTCTCCTTTTTTCCGCCCCCAAAATGTCAAAAGTCAGTTTCATTCGGGCGAGAAGAAATCGACTTCGAGAGCAGAGTTTACCTGCGAGAGCGTGTATGCCCTCCAGCACTTGCAAAGCAGACACGCTCGGGTGCGTGGTGACTGCTTTGTGCGCGTGCTGCTTAGTTTTATACATGCAGGTATCATTCTTTCCCTCTCTCTGTTTAGTTTTACGCTCGCAGCTGCTTGTACAACTCTCGATTGTTGAATTGGTGCGCGAAGTGATCATCATCATTCATCATTTCATTTATTATACAGGAAAGGATTAAAGGATTAAAAGTAACATTAAAGTTATAGTTTAAACGGGCCTGACTCAGTTTAAAAACTGGTTTCCAGCAGGTTCCTGTTCTGCAGAAACATAGAACATAGAACACAGTTACGGCATATGAAGACAGAAACACTTGTACAGGACATTAGCATGGGCTAGACAGATACAGACAACTAAAAACAACAATACAGACAGCGTGGCTGTTTATGTAGTTCTGGTAAGTCAGAGCGTTTGAGCGTGTGAGTATAATGCAATGGTGAGACCACTTTGGAAGATTACTGTGGATCTTGAGTGCTCGATTGTATAGCCGTGCTATTGGTTCAGTAATTTCCTTAGTGGTAAGAGACCAGATTGGAAGACAGTAGGACATTGTTGAAAACACAATTGCATGCATTATTAAGGCTTACCGAATATAATGTCTTTCATAATGCCTGCATGATATTCCAGGTCATTCATAGGTTAAACTACCGATTGTGTGAGCTTATTCCAATCAGTCGTCCCCTGCACACTTATGACACAAGGGAAAAACACCTAATCACTGGCAAAAAACGACAGCTGAAGTGTACGAGCCTGAGTGTAGTTTGTAGGGAACCGCAGATTTGGAACAAGCGTGAGGAAAACTTGAAAATATCGCAATCTGTCTCCATCTTCAAGAAAAGACTCAAGGAAAAATTGCTCATAACATATGATTGTTGATTATTCCGTAATTGCTATAAGCTTGGTCGCACAGAATTCCATGAAATGATCACGAATTGTTAACAGCGCATTACGTGGTGGTGGCACAGAATGTGTGAAAAATCTGTGTGGCCACCACGGAAAAGAATGCCAATGTAAAGTCAATGAGAAGATGACGTAGCATTAAGAGCGACTACGGTAGCGAGTACTATGTAAGGCCGAAATTCCACGTAAGGAGGTTGGCTGGGGTGGTGGATGGGTCAAACACAGGACTTTCACCAGGAGACCAGGGTTTGTGTCCCGCATGTCAAGTTTCCTAAAGTTGCTTTCTTCTTTTCCGTCCCGTTCTTCCCGCGTGTCACGGAACTGTAAGCCCAGCCACGACCTTTTCCTGAACCCAATCGTCCCGTTATTCCCGCGTGTCACGGAACCGTAAGCCCACCCACGACCTTTTCCTGAAATCCAACCGCCCCGTTCTTCCTGCGTGTCACTGAACCGTAAGCCCACACATTACCTTTTCCTTAACTTAAGGGGCCGTGTTTATTTAATGGAATTTTCGGCGTGTTCATTTTACGGAATTCTGTGAGATCAGGTTGTTGCTATAGTTTGTGCTGGGATCGTCTGTCTGTTTGTAGTATTTGTCTATGTTGAGTCTATTGTGACTGGATTTGTTGATTTGTTAAGTGTCTGTGTCACGGGGTGGAAGTAGATTTTATTTAAGCATGCTTTTACTTAGAAGTGTTGTGTTTTTACTATTTGCTGTGTTTTTATATTGCATGCTTTTATTTTGAAATGTGTGTGTGTGTGTGTGTGTGTGTGTGTGTGTGTGTGTGTGTGCTTTTAATGTTGGTTTTACTTCCGCCATTGAACATTTTAACAATTAGGATTTAAAGACTTGCACCTGGGAGCCAGAGGTGATTGACTGGGTTTTTTTAGATAAAAAGAGACAGGAGACACAGCGGACAGGGCATGGGAAACACATGGAAAATGGAGGACACTGAGAGCGAGGCAGCTGTGGACACGACAGGCAGAGGAACAGACGGAGAGACAAAGGAACAGACGGAAAGACGCAGAGACCGGAGCCTGGAGCCCAGTGAGAAGAGTATCGGCCCTAGTCGGAAAGAGACCGGAGGATACATCAAAAAAAACTCAAACACCGAACGCTAGCGGCAAACAGTGGGAGGAGGTCAAACTCCTCCCTCCCGCGTAAGTCATGAAACTGTGGCGTTTATTTTAAAAGGACGTTTGACTGGCCCTGAGTTCTTTTCACAGGCTCTGCCCGAGGGAAAGAGCCAACATTAAAGGAACTGGTTGCCAGTGGAAATCTGTGGACATTTTAATCTCTGACTCCTCTCTGCTGTGCCATTGTTTTAGTTTGATTTTAGTTGTTTGTGTTTTGTTTTTAAAATTCTTTTAAAGAGGAATTTTAATTGTTTTATGTTTTTTTATAATAACTTGTTATTCCTCAAAGAAACTGGGTTTTATTCACTGGTTTTAAATACACCTTTTTAACTGCTCTCCAAAGAACCTGTTTTAATCTTTTATTTTTTTTATTAGAATATTTATAGTTTTTTAAGAGGTCCTAGGCCTCAATATAAAAAAAAACCTAGGTGGCGTTGTCGGTCCCCCCGGCCCTTCGGCCCCTCTCCTTTTTACATCTGTATTCTGTTGTATTCTGTATTTGTCTATTTTGTGTCTATGGTAAATTGAGTTTTTGGTTTGTATATTATCTGTTGTACAGGCCCCCTCCGAAAAGCTTTTAGTAGCTTATTTGTGGTTCCCCATTTCACGCGGCCTACACATGATCATTGTACCTTCTGAAATTGCATTTAATGATACAATGATGATGTGTGAAATAAACGAAACGAAAATGTAGGTAGGTTTCAGAAACAGAAAAGGAAAGATATGATCTAATCTTGTTATACACATAAAGTTTCTGACTCAGCTTTTTTGTTAAGTTAGAAATGTGTTCCCGATATGTAAGGTGTGTATCAAGTAGCACAACAAGATCTTGGTTTGCAAAGGTAATAGAATCAGTGAAAGACTTTTTCTGGGTGAGTGAAAAAAAAAAATACATTCAGTTTTCTTTACATTGATGGCCAAATGGTTCTTTTTCAACCAGTCATGTAAGAACTGAAGATCAGATGCTAATTTGGAATTTATAACATCAGGATTTGAGTCAGAGAGAAAAATCACAGTATCATCAGCGTACAGTAAGCATTTTGAGTGTTTACACACTTGAGGGAGATCATTGATGTATAAAAGAAAAGTAAGGGTCCAAGAATGCTGCCTTATGGAACTCCCATATCACAGACTAAAGCTTGGGATGTTGCATGATTAACTTTGTCAGCTTGCAACCTGTTTGTCAGGTAGTAAGAAAGCATTTCTATCACAGATGAAGACAATTTAAATGAGTAAAGTTTGTTAAGCAAGAGCTGATGGTTCACTGTGTCGAAGGCTTCACGAAAATCAATAAAAATAGCTCCAGTGATGTGACCTTTGTTAAGAGAGTCATGTAATTGTTCAGCGAAGAGTAGTTAAGCCGACATGGTTGATCTCTTAGCACGAAAACCGTGTTGACAGTCACTGAGCCAGTTGTTAGTTTCAAGGTAAAAACTTAACTGGTTATCCAAGGCTTTTTCAAGCAACTTAGACATTGCTGGGAGTATTGCCAGGGCTTAATTTGAGCCGGAACACGCCGGAACATGTTCCGGCACCTCCGACGTTGGATCCGGAACCTTTTTTATTGGATCCGGCCATGGATGTATTAAGAGAACGGATCCGGCACCTCCTGTGTCACTATGAAAAATGAATTGCCTAAATGAAAAAAAAATAAACTACTGTTTGTGTAGTGTTCAATGTTGTTATCTGTCTTGTTAGTCTTTATTCCCCATTGGAGTTCCACAAAAGTCTTGTGTTTGCATTTTCGATGCGTTTTGAGGTGAATTTTCAGGGTAAGACAGAGGGGGGAGAGGGACGGAGGGAGGGGAGACAGAGGGGGGAGAGGAGACAGAGGGGGGAGAGGGACGGAGGGAGGGGAGACAGAGGGGGGAGAGGAGACAGAGGGGGGAGAGGGACGGAGGGAGGGGATCGGCACTTCAACAGCGCGGCGCTGCACTTGAAGTGACCCAGGCGGTTGTGCTGGTTGAGATTGCTGTTAGCCTCGTTTCACTCAGGGGGAAAAATGTCAAAAAGACAACAACGTTTGCTTAACTTTTTCAAATACGCTGGCCAGTCGGATCCCAAACAAGCAAAAATCGTTTCTGCTGATCAATAACGTGGAGACCACGGTGGGTTTTTTGTTTTAATTGTCCGATGGATAATTGCTGCTTGTGAAAACGATCGTTGCAGTGTACCTTTTCTTAATTTTTTTTAACATTTCGCACCGATGCAGTGCACGTTCTGAAATAAAAAATAAACATTGCCCTGATGTACACACAGCGTTGTTTAGGCTTTTTTAGTCAGAGTCAGAGAAGCTACGTAGGCAGTGTAATATTTATTTTTGGTTCCGTTACCTCCAACCCCCGTTTCGAGTCTTCGGATCCACCCCCCCTCTGCGCTCCGGGACCTCGCACTTTACAAATTAAGCACTGAGTATTGCTATAGGTCTGTAGTTTGAGACAAGAGTAAGATCATCAGATTTAAAAATTTGAGTGATTTGTGCCGTTTTCCAGTCAGTGGGAAAGATAGAAAGCCTGATACAAATATTGATTAAGTGCTGAAAGAGAGGTATGAGGCTATCAGCATGAGTCTTTAAAAAGAAAGTGTTTAGACCATAAACATCACGGGCATGAGAGTTGTTTTAGTGAATGCAGTATTTTTATCACCTCGTTCTGTGAGATCTCAGAAAAGGAGAACTGATCAGAACAGATGAGAAGGAGGAGGGATTGGCAAAATTTGTTGCCAATTCTTTAACAGATGATACAAAATAGTCACTGAAATCACTTGCAATCTTTTCTGAATCTGAGATAAGAGTACCCTGTAGGGAAATTTGAATATTGACATTCTTTTTCTTCTCATTTTCGACCAGTGATGACTTTAAGGGTCTGCCATAATGTCTTCAACAGTACATTTATTTCTAATTTGTATGAAATTATTTTTGCTCTCTGGTGTTCGACTTAACCTATACATTTTAAGGAGAGAGTGATATTTTCTTCCCTCCACACTACAGTTGACTTTAGTGGACTCTCCATCCAAACTCCCAACTGTACCTTCGTCTGCCACTACTACCGTACTCTTTCAACTACATGTACTCCCTGTCTCCGCCGATACTTAGTAGCTTTGAGACATCCATTGGCTATTTGCTTACGCTGGCTAGCTTTTGTTGGCTTCCAACGACTAACGGCTCGCCAAGCACATTTGTTCCCTGTTGAGCTGTGTTAGCCCTGTTCCCGGCTCTAGCAATTAATTGATGATCCCCAGTGGGGAAATTACAATTTACACTCTGTTAGAACACACTACACACAGGCCTGAAATACACACATGCTTAGGTCCTATTCATGCACAAATGGAGAGATGTCAGAGTAAGTGGGCTGCGAGTGCTAGAAAGGCGCCCTGAGCGATTAGGGGGGGGTACGGTGCCTTGCTCAAGAGCATCTTGGCAGTGCCCAGGAGGTGAACTGGCATTTCTCCAGCTACCAGTCCACACTCCGTACTTTGGTCCGTACTGGAATATTGAACCAGCGACACTTCGGTTCCCAACCCAACTCCCTACGGACTGAGCTACTGTCAACCCCAATAATTAACGCTTACAGCTAACGTTAGTGTTGGCCACTGCCTCTTTGCACTGCTGAAAATGGTGCCTCTTAAATATTCCTCACTGCAACTTCTCATCCTTGTCTGCTACGTCGCTCCAGCTTGCATTGCCGACATAAAGTCCCTTGGACTCCTGCATCGTCCTCGTTATGTGCACAGGGCTTAGAGATGCAAGTTTGTTGTCATGATTCACTAGGACAGGAACCCAAAAGCAGACAAGGACAAGTTAAGTAGAATGGAAAAAGGTAAGTATTTATTTGGTTTTGGTACGTGGAAGCAGGGGAGTCCAGTTGGTGAGGCAGTGGGTGGAATTGAGTCGGCTGACGGATTAATGCAGATCCAGTAATAATGGTGAAGCAGACGGCCAGACGGAAATGGAGAGAATCTTCCAGGTCACAAAACTGCAGACAAAGGAACAGGCAGATTAGCAACGGCAAAACGTCACAAAACAGCAGAAAAAATGAACTTAGGAAGCAAAATTCATGACAGTACCCCCCCTCCGACAGACGCCACCGGGCGGACAACCCGGAGCACCAGGATGGAGGCGATAAAAGTCATGAAGCAGGTCCTCGTCAAGAATCTGACGCCGAGGAATCCAGCATCTCTCCTCAGGACCATAGCCCTCCCAGTTCACCAGGTACTGAAATCCCTGACCACGCCTTCTGGAGTCCATAATGTGACGTACAGTGTAGACAGGGCCACCTCCAATCATCCGAGGAGGAGGAGGCAACAAGGGACTGAGGAGAACAGGTTTAATGCAAGAGACATGGAAAGCAGGATGGACCTTGAGGGACCAATGAACTTGGGAGACAGTTTCTTAGACTCCGTCCGTAAAGGAAGGTCTCGGGTTGCCAACCAGACCTTATCCCCAAAAGCGTAAGTGGGCGCCGGAACATGGCGACGGTTGGCTTGGAGCTGATACCGGTCAGAAACTCTCAGAAGGGCTTCCCTGGCACGATGCCAGGTCCGGTGGCAACGACGAATGTGAGCTTGGACGGAGGGAACTGAAAGGTCCTTTTCCTGGGATGGGAACAGAGGCGGCTGGTAACCGTACAGACACTGAAAGGGGGACATCCCAGTGGCGGATGTTGGAAGTGTGTTATGGGCATACTCGACCCATGGCAGCTGAGATGACCAGGAGGTGGGATTGAAAGAGACCAGGCAGCGAAGCGTGGACTCCATCTTCTGGTTGGCCCTCTTGGCTTGACCATTAGATTGAGGGTGGAATCCAGACGTGAGACTCACCGTGGCTCCAATGGCCAAGCAAAAGGCCTTCCAGACAGCCGAGGTGAACTGAGGACCACGGTCGGAAACAATGTCACAGGGTAGACCGTGGATTCTAAAAACTTCCTTGACAAGGATGTCGGCTGTCTCAGTGGCAGAGGGAAGCTTCGAAAGGGGCAGAAAGTGAGCAAACTTGCTGAACCTGTCCACAACAGTCAGAATAACCGTGTTCCCCTCAGAAGAGGGCAAACCGGTAACAAAGTCCAGGGCCAGATGCGACCATGGTCGCCGGGGAATGGGCAGGGGGTGAAGCAGTCCAGAGCTGGGTCGATTGGATCCCTTATTCTGCGCACAGACAGGACAGGCAGCAACAAAACTTCGGGTCTCCTCTCCCATGGCAGGCCACCAAAACTGTCTACGAAGTAACGCCATAGTCCGAGCCACACCTGGGTGGCAAGTCCTCTTGTTGGCGTGTGCCCACTGGAGCACGGCAGAGCGGACTGACTCAGGCACAAACAGACGACCGGGCGGCCCGTTCCCTGGATCCGGCCTGGATCCTCCTCAATCTTCCAAGATGAGTTCTCGGCCTTAACGAAAAGGCGGTTCTCCAGTAGTCGTTGTAGGACTTGTTTAACATGCTAGACATGACTGGAAAGATCTTTGGAAAAAACGAGAATATCATCCAGGTAAACAAACACAAACTGACCGATCATATCTCTCAGAACATCGTTTACCATACTTTGGAATACAGCTGGAGCATTGGTGAGTCCAAAAGGCATGACCAAATACTCAAAATGACCCATGGGTGTATTGAATCCCATGAGCCATTTGTCCCCCTCTCTGATCCTGACGAGATGATATGCATTGCGTAAGTCGAGCTTAGTGAACACAATTGAACCCTGCAGAGAATCAAAAGCAGAGTTCATCAAAGGCAGAGGATACTTGTTCTTGATGGTGATATCATTTAACCCATGGTAGTCAATACAAGGCCGAAGAGATCCGTCTTTCTTACCAATGAAGAAGAACCCCGCTCCCAGGGGTGACGAGGAGGGACGAATGAGGCCAGCAGCAAGAGAATCCTTCAAGTAGGTCTCCATAGCCTCGCGTTCAGGTCGAGAGATGCTGTAGAGGCGCCCCTTAGGGTAAGTAGCTCCTGGGATCAGGTTTATGGCACAGTCATACATACATATATCTGTTGACAGTGTCATTCCTCCCAACCCCTCTTGCTCAGCATCCACAAACAATACTGCTTCATTTACGCTGCAAAATTCCTGCTCCATTAATAACAAAGCACTTGTTATCCATGACATCATTACAGAAAAGAAAATAGTCTTTCTTTGCTTAACCGAAACCTGGCATAATCAAGAGGATCACAGCCACCCCACCCCACCTGGCTATCTGTAAATCCAGAAGCCACGCTCTAAGGGCCGTGGTGGTGGGCTGGCTGTGATACACCGAAAGGACTTCCTGGTCAAAGAGCTTTCAGTACCCAATGTCACCTCTCTGGATTGCCTTGTGTTCAGTCTAACTGGGTCGGCTCCACACAGATTGTCCTTATATATTGTCCCCCTAAATCCTTCACCACCTTCATGTCTGAGCTATCTGAGCTACTCACCTCTGTCTCATGGGCGTAAATCTCATCTAACAGTTCCCCCCAACTGTTAGACAATAAACATAAAATTTCTGAAGAGCAATTTTTGAAGGGGACACAAATAATACAGCCACAATTATAATTGTGTACACAGAGGAAAGCTTTAATACTATCATTAGTGTAGCATGGAGACTGTACCATTATCCTTCTTGTTAGTGTTTCTCTTGATTCAATGAAAAAGCTGACTAAATTGACCAAAATATTCTTCTTTAAAACCATTTATTTATTTTGAAGTTGTTTACAATCAAGCCAAAAAATACCTTAAAACATAATGACTTATTTTGAAAAAGTGTCCCCATATAAAAGAAATACAATGCTCGGTCATATTATGATTATAAAATGATCTTGCGGCCTCCACATAAATATTAGGTTTCGTCTGGGACAGAGGATATATATTTAACTGCAGCAAACCCACTGATCAGCCACTTAAAGGACAATTCCGGCGCAAAATGAACCTAGGGGTTAATAACATATGTGTACCAAGTCGACCGTGGGATTTGTTTTCATGCTAATCAAATGCGTCTCTAGCTTGAAACAAACCGGTGGTTAGCTGCTAGCGCTACCTTTTGGGGCAGAGGGTAAATCGCTATTTCTACACCACTAACAAGGCTCAAAATAGCACCACACTTCAACGGTAGCATAATGAGGGTCCCTACATGTAAACCGAAGCATTGAGAACTTTGTAAGTGTACAGAGAGTTTATTAAAAAGATGGATTATAAAGACAGTAGCGTTCATGTTTACATGCGGGCGCCATCTTGGGAAAACAGTCACGATCAGTCAAACTACGAACGCCGTGTTTGAGCTATGTTACTGGTTATTGGTTGCACAGCATTCGTCGTTCGACTGGCCTGTCTAGCACTCGTAGCCCACTTACTCTGACATCTCTCCATTTGTGCATGAATAGGACCTGAGTTCTGTCTCCTTCATCTGTTCAGCTCCTTGGTACACCGCCGAACTTTGCTCCATGAAAGCCTCTGGTCGTCGAATGGAGAGACTTTATAAAATATAACTGATCTCACTGTCCACCTGGAGGCCTACAAAGAACGTGAGCTCCTACGAAGAAGCTGTTTCCAAAGCTAAGACATATTACTACACCACCCTCATTGGCAACCAACAAAACCACCCCAGAATGCTGTTTTCTACTAATAACCGCCTGCTACGCCTCATTGACCACCACCAACTTCCAGGTGAACATGATTGTTGCACCAAGTTCTTGGATTCCTTCCAGGCCAAAGTTGATCTTATCCATCAGCAACTCCTGGTGTCAGCCCCCTCTCCTTCTAATGTCAATCTGCCACAGGACATTGCTCCCTCCCCTGCTCATCTGCCTCAGCGCTGCCTCTCCTCCTTCATGCCTTTTAATGACCAAGTTGGTCACAAGGCAAGGCAACTTTATTTATATAGCACATTTCAGCACAGGGCAACTCAAAGTGCTTTACATAAAACATTAAACATTAAAAAGCAAAGAGCAAGATCGGAAATAAAAAAATAAATAAAAATATACAATACAAGTGTATAATACAAGATAAAATACAAAAATAAAATTCACAGTTCAGTATAAAATTAATATGAAATAAAATACAAGAATAAAATTAACAGTTCAATATAAAAATTAAGAATAGGCAACATCAAAAAGAAAGGTCTTCAGCCTTAATTTAAAAGAGCTGAGAGTCGCGGCTGACCTGCAACTTTCTGGAAGTTTGTTCCAAATATATGGAGCGTAAAAACTAAACGCTGCTTCCCACTGTTTAGTTCTGACTCTGGGGACAACAAGCATACCTGTCCCAGATGACCTGAGAGGTCTGGGTGGTTCATAGTGCAATAACAGATCAGAAATATATTTTGGCCCTAAGCCATTTAAGGATTTATATACCAGCAGAAGTATTTTGAAGTATATTCTTGGAGGCACAGGAAGCCAGTGTAAAGACTTGAGAACTGGAGTAATGTGACCCACTTTCTTGGTCTTAGTTAGAACTTGGGCAGCAGCATTTTGAATCAGCTGCAGCTGTCTAATTGATTTTTTTAGGGAGACCTGTAAGGACACCATTACAATAGTCAAGTCTACTAAAGATAAAAGCATGGACAAGTTTTTCCAAGTCCTGCTGAGACATAAGTCCTCTAATCCTTGATATATTCTTAAGATGGTAATAGGCTGATTTTGTTATTGTCTTAATGTGGCTGTTGAAATTCAGGTCTGGGTCCATGACTACACCTACATTTTTTGCTTTGTCTGTTGTTTTCAACATTGCCGCTTGAAGTGCTGACCTTTAATCGTTCGTCCTTTGCTCCAAAAACTAACACCTCAGTTTTTCCTTCATTTAATTTAAGAAAATTTTGGCACACCCAGTTGCTGATTTGTTCAATGCACCTCGTTAATTTCGGTATTGGGCTATATTCTCCTGGTGTTAAAGTTATATAAAGTTGTGTATCGTCGGCATAGCTATGGTGACTTATTTTATTGTTTACCATAATACGAGCTAGAGGAAGCATGTAGATGTTGAACAGAAGAGGTTCCAGAACCGAACCTTGGGGAACACCATACGTCATGTTTGTATGCTCAGATACGTAATTGCCTATAGACACAAAGTAGTCTCTATTCTTTAGGTAGGATTCAAACCAGTTTAGAACTGAGCCAGAAAGGCCAACCCAGTTTTTCAATCGTTCTAGTAATATGTTATGGTCAACCGTGTCGAATGCAGCACTGAGATCAAGCAACACCAAGACTGAGGTTTTGCCACTATCTGTGTTTAAGTGGATGTCATTAAAGACTTTAACAATAGCTGTCTCAGTGCTGTGGTGTGGTCGAAAACCAGACTGGAAGACATCAAAATTGTTGTTTACTGACAAGAAAGAGGTGAGTTGTTGAAAGACCGCTTTTTCAATGATTTTACTTAAAAATGGTTTGATATTGGCCTATAGTTGATCATTAGTGATGTGTCTAGATTGTTCTTTTTTAAGAGTGGCTTGATGACTGCAGTTTTTAGGGCCTGTGGGAAGATACCAGAAAAAAGAGACGCGTTTACAATCTGTAGAACATCTGAAGCCAAACAACTCAAAACACCTTTGAAAACGTCTGTTGGTAGAACATCAAGACAACAGGAGGAGGTTTTTAGTTGTTTCATAATGTCTTCCAGGTTGTTGTGGCTAATCTTATGAAATTGTGTCATATTGGAACCTGTTTTTCCTGGACACTGTGACAACACAGGTCCTGTGCCTGATATGGAGGCACCTGCTGTTTGTCTAATTTTCTGAATTTTATCTGTGAAGAAGATGGGGAATTCATTACAGGCCTTGGTGGATAAAAATTCAGATGCTACTGGCACCGGAGGGTTTGTTAATCTATCAACAGTAGCAAACAAAGTATGTGAATTATTATTGTTTCTGGCAATAATCTCAGAGAAGAAGGACACACTTGCATTCCTCAGTTCCAAATTATAAATGCAAAGTCTCTCTTTATAGGTGTCATAATGCAATGCAATGGCATCAATAACATTTGTAATTTTACAATTGAAATTGTCTACAAGCTCAGTGACTGAGACCCCATTAAGGGCGGGTGTGGAGGAGAAAAGCTGAATGAATGTTTCGCTGGTGTTCTCAATGATGTACCATTTTTTGATTACCTTTGTTTGAACACTTTTTTGTACAGTGATAGTACCATTAAAGAAAAGACAGGAATGATCAGATAGAGCAATATCAGTCACCACAACATTGGAAATGTTTAGACCTTTGGAGATAATCAAGTCCAGAGTGTGCCCATTATTGTGTGTGGGCTCTGTCACATGCTGAGTCAGTCCATAGTTCTCAAAAACACAACATAGTTCTTTAGTCCCTCTGTCTTGGGGGTTGTCAACATGAATGTTAAAATCGGCAGCAATAACCACACAGTCAAAATCAATACAGATCACAGACAGCAGTTCAGCAAAGTCTTCGAAGAAGGCTGCACAGTATTTAGGTGGCCAGTAGATATTAACAAATATAGCTCGAGGGGAGGCCCTCAACTGAAGAGCTACATATTCAAAACAAGCAAAATTTCCATAAGATAATTTCGTACATTGAAATGAGTTATTAAACAAAATGGCGACTCCACCTCCTTTTTTATTAACTCTATTCTCACTCATAAAGTTGAAGTTAGGAGGAGCTGACTCAATGAGTACAGTAGCACTGTTATTAATGTCCAACCTGGTTTCACTCTCCTCACAGGACATGTCATTATGTCCACAATGGACCACGATGTGTTTTATGGAGATCGGGAGTGATGGTATCAGGGCCTTAACTTTGGCGAGGATGTCTACAACTTTGGCTCCTGGAAAGCAATGTGTTACGGCATTAAAAAACCGCATACCTCTGGTGATTGAGTCACCAATGATTACTGTGGTTGGGGGGAAGAGTGGACGCGGAACGGGGGAGCGTGGACGGCCAGCGTCCCAAAAGACAACAGTTCGCAACAACACCAGATGGACATTGACAAGTAGAAGACAGTACCTCACCCGCATCCCGTAGAAGCTCCTGACGCGTGGCAGCAGCCCCTTCCCGCGACGGCAGCCGGCGAGCCGGCCGTGTAGCAGTCCTTCCCCGCGATGACATCCAGTGAGCCGGTCGTGCAGCAGTCCTCCCCCATGATGATTGCTGGAGAGCTGGCTGCGCACCGGGGCGAGCTCCGGAACCACCGACGCCGAGCCATGGGGAACCACGGCAGCCGCTGCCGGGAGGGTCGCGCCGCGACAGCTCGCCACAGGCACTTCACCAACAATGGTCACCGACCGTGAGCCGGGGCAGCCAGCCAGGTCGACATCCAGCTCCGACAAGGCACCAATGCGGTTGGAAAGGCTGAGGGCAGGAGGCGATGCAGCCCCATCCTCGGCTCTCCTCTGGCTGTGGACCACCTCAGTCCAAGACGGCCTGATGGTCGGTGTTGAGCAGGAGGACGGACGTGGGCAGGTGGACCGATCCCAGGGCACCGGATCCTGGAGGGCCGCCGATAGAGAGAGAAATCCGCAGCGACTGATCATGGGCCAGCCCAACAGGCGACCAGTAGGGCGTCCTTAGTCTTTAATTCCTCGGACGTCCGACGAACATCTTCCATAAGGTAAGCTATTTCCTTATTGGTATTCCTGAACAGCGATGTTACTTTGCGGGGCAGCGGTGACTCATCAGGAGGTGTGGATGCAGCCATGGATGCAGCACTAGCTTAGCAATGCCTAGCTCTGCCTAGCCAACCCTCGCCGAGCACCTCCACCTCTCCTGCTCTGCGCAACCGAAGCTCAGGGTTGAAAACAGCGTCCGGTAGCT
This sequence comes from Sander lucioperca, assembly GCF_008315115.2. Classification (NCBI taxonomy): domain Eukaryota; kingdom Metazoa; phylum Chordata; class Actinopteri; order Perciformes; family Percidae; genus Sander; species Sander lucioperca. The sequence continues at coordinate 37,376,192 of NC_050176.1, forward strand.
CTCGTTGTCCCTCGCTGACAGTTCACTGACAGTTTGGTGGTCAGCCAGCGATGGATCACAAAAGCAAAGGCTTCCACCTGCTCCCTGGATCCATTGCTTACAGCCCTGGTCAAAGCATGTCAGCTTGTCCTGTGTCCCATCATGATGGATGTCATCAACTGCTCCTTGGCATCTGGCGTAGTACCCACCCACTTCAAAACTGCCTCAGTCACCCCTATCCTTAAGAAGCCAGGTCCGGATCCAGAAGATGCAAACAACTACTGGCTGATCCCCAACCTTCCATTCTTAGGTAAAATCCTGGAAAAAGCAGTTGCCGCTCAAATCTATCAGCATATGTCCAACCATGAGCTCTATGAACCCCTTCAATCAGGATTTAGACCTTATCATAGCACAGAAACCGCTCTCATCAAAATCACAAATTATCTACTCACCACTGCTGACTCCGGACACATCAGCATACTCATTCTCAACCTCTCTGCAGCCTTTGAGACAATCTCCCATACCATTCTCCTTAACCGCTTATCCCGTCACCTTGGTATCGCTGTAACAGCTCTCTCCTGGTTTCAGTCTTACCTCTCACACAGGAAGCAATTTGGAAGCAATTTGTCACCAAAGGCTCTGTGCTTGGACCATTCCTCTACACCATCTACATGCTCCCCTTTAGTCAGATTATCCGGCAACATGGTCTCAGTTTCCACTCCTACGCCGATGATACACAGCTCTATATCAGCACCAAACCATCGCTCAGCTTCCCCCCCTCTCCCTGTTCAACTGTCTGCAGGACATCAAAGCCTGGATGTCAACTAACCTACTCAAACTGAACAGTAATGAAACAGAGCTCTTGTTTGTGGCCCCCAAGGCGCTGCTCCAGAAGGTTGGCGATCTAATCCTGGATGTTGACGGGTGCACTCTGCCCATCCTCTGAGGTCCGCAATCTTTGTGTAATCCTGGACTCCAGACTCCGGCCATCACTCTCTGACTCCGTGGTAGAAACCCTTATTCATGCTTTCATTGTTTCCCCTACCATTGTTTTGCGGTCCTCAGACGCTGGCCTGCTCTCCATTCCCCACTTCCCCTCTGTACCTTCGGAGACGGAGCCTTTATTTTTACAGCCATCCCTCTGGAACACCCTCCCTGCAGTTATGCACAATGCTACATCTCTGGACATATTTAAAAAACTCCTCAAACACCACCTGTTCACCAAAGTCTACAACCTCCCTTAGCTTAGCATAACCCCAGTAATTCTGTAAAGTGTTCTTGGGTTTCATGAAAGGCGTTAAATAAATAAAAGGTATTGTTATTATGTGAAATGATATAATTTGCTCGTGAGCATGTTTTATAGCGCTCGGGAGATAAACCTGACACCATACTGTGGTAGTTTATGCAGGGACTGAAAGTCTTGTCCTTCGTGGCCAAGAAGAATATCCCTGCTTCAGCAGGGAACAAAGAGGAATGGATGATTCCAGAAGCTAGTGCTGATTCGATGTACTCCTTCATGACCTGTGTGTGGAAATGATTGTTGGGGAACATTATGGCTACCAGGGTGGTGTGGTAGGTTACTCGCCAGAGGAGCTTGGTATGATCAGTGGTCTCTAGAGGTTCAGGTTAGGGGAGGGTGAGAGGGACATTTTGATACATACTATGATTTGGCTCACCAGGACCCTCTCCTTCACTGGTGAGCCTGGCCTTTTATTGGACATTGTACGATAAAGTGGTAAAGCTAAGAGCAGTTGATGCATTCTGAAATCCTCTGTTGTCTCTCCTCCGGAGACAGCCAAGCGCGGCCGAGCTGCATCAGCTCCTCTGAGACGCACACAGGGAAACATACAGAAATACACATGAAATGAAAACATAACCATATGAGCGGGAGCTAGACATGACATCCACCTTTCATATAAATAATATATTCTGTAGTGTTAAACGCATCATTTAAACATGTAAATATCTTTCAAATATACACTGCATACTGACCCTGATTCCAATAACACTTTCATGACAAAACACAATTTACAGTTTTTTCTTGGCGGGGGAGGGTGTATAGCTTCAAACACGGCACCCCTTCTCTTCTCTGCTTCAATTCATAGTCGTCAGATTCATCTACCAACCCTTATGGAGCTGGCTCATGTTTGCCATGGACCAGCTCTTAGTTATGCTGTTATAGGTCTAGACTGCCAGGGGACTTCCTTTGACACACTGAGCTCCTCTCTCCTTTCTCTTTCCATCTGTGTGCATTCATGTCCCAGAAATGCTTGTTACTAACTTAGTTCCGAGGAGCTTATTCCCCGTAGTCCTTATGTTTTCTCGCCTCGCAGTTTTCCTTGAATAAGGGTGGCACCTAAATCATGGTTGCAGCTGCCGCCGTGGTCCTGCTTGGCATCCTGCTATGCCCTGCTACGCTCTGCAGTGCCCTGCTACGTTCTGAACTACTACAACTACTATTTCTAGTCATAGTTGCATTATCTTTATTGTTACTATAATTGCCACTGTTCATCATACCCCCAACCGGCACCGGCAGACAACCGCCCACCAAGAGCCTGGGTCTGTCCAAGGTTTCTGCCTAAAAGGACGTTTTTCCCCACCACTCGAGGTTGCTCTTGGGGGAATTATTAGAATTGCATTTCTAACCCTTTTTTTTTCTTCTGCGGTAGTGCGATGGCCAGTGTTTAAGCACCCTCTACTGACCATAACAACAACTTAAAATTTCATTAAATGTAAATGAAATGCCACTCTGTGTTGTGGCAAAATGTGATAAAATCTGTTTTAATTGAGTTATGTGAAATATACAATGTACAACAAATATGATACTAGATAAGAGATATGTATTTTGCTTGAAATAAGGAAAGACCTTCTTCCTCCTCGGATCACCTTCAGTTGCCGCTATACAGCCGCAACAGCCACGGATGGCTCACCACTGTATAACCGCAAAAGCCACGGCGGGCACCAAGCCAACACCTTAAGCGTAGGCATTCAAAATGCAAGATCAGCTAAATGACTTAATCTAGTGGAAAATCCCCAAAAAAGGTGGTCTTCAGCCTCAAAAGTAGCCAATTGAAGTTTTACACGCATGTTTTGAAGGTGATCATTGGAGCGCTCCTTAGGAGGAGGGTCTCTCTTTTGGCAAAAGTAGAACAAAGAAATCTTTAGCAAGCTTTCCGGTACTTGCTCGGGTTTCTTGTGTGTAGAATTCTTTTCGAAGCACATTAAACTCTCTTTTTCACATCTGACTCTAACTCTGCGTGGATTTTCTTAGACCTCGTTTTGGGACTTTTTCATACTTTGAAGAGAACTTGAAGAGAAGTTGACAAAGTGCAGCTGGCGATAAGGTCCGCGCCTATAAATCTGGCCTTGAACCGCGGACCTATATTTTATTTCAACACCTGTACTATGCCTATCAATTAAATTGGTAGAACTATATAAAATAAATTACCAGTTTAGTAACCATGCCCTTTTCCCCCCAACTTCTCTGCCTTGCGTGCATTGCAAATATAAAACAAAAAAAAGTTGGAAAAGTTATTTCCTCCCTGGTCCCCAAACCAAACATCTCAATGCAGTTAATGGAAAAAATGTATTATCACTGTTACGGCAGGTATTTCAGTGAATGTAGTTAACGCCAATAGGGTCAGTACTGACGCGTGTTTGTTTAACGCTGATTCAACCTGGTCTGACCGGCAGGTGGGGATTATGAGATTCATTGAGGAATTGATTCAGGAAGCAGAGGCAGAGAGCCTCAAGCGGATGGACGCTACAGGCCACACATGCTGGAGACAAACATTTTGGAAGACTGATTCTTATTGAAAAGACTGTTTGAGTGAAGAGATGTTTTTTTTTTTTCCCACAACACAAATTCGGACCGCAGACCCAGAGTGGAGGTCGCTCCTGACGGCTCCTGACATTTCAAAATATGTCTGTGACTTTAACAAGGACATGAATAAATCCCCTTTTTGTTATCTTTGCCAATATCTTGAATGTAAGGGAGCTGGGAGGGACAATTGAGTGAAAGTACTGTTCTTTGTTTGGGAGAGGAGAGCCTTTTTATAGCCTGTTTATTCTGGTTAAACCTTGATAACGTAACCTGCGTATTGTCTCCGCTTTATTTTACTACTGTCATGCATACACATTGGACACACATAGTAGTTGTGTGTAGCTAATACAGTTAGCTGTTGCATATTAGTGAACAATCAGTTATGACGATCAAATTTAACCTCACTGCAGACATGTGTAGAATTTACGAATGTGTAATAATATTTTTTTTTTATTGTTTAGATACAGGTGACTCCCCATTTCAAGAAACAGAAAACTTGTTTTTCTAATCACAAACAAAGAAACTTACTGCCCAGAAGTAAACTTATTACCAAGATGGTGCCTGAGATTATTTTAAAGAGACTTTGACCCAATTTCTCATTATTGCACCACAGCAATGACAGTTTCAGTAGCAGCTTCAATAAAAATATATCTTAACATTGGCCTGCAGCCTGTACCAGCTGAACTCGAATTAGCCCTGGACGTGTTTCTGGTGTCCCGCATGCAAATTCACATCCACACACTCACTCCCCTACTGTGTGTGCCTACATCAGTCAGCCCATTAGTCACACACAGCCCTAATGGTGTGTGACACACACACACACACACACACACACACACACACACACACACACACACACACACACACACACACACACACACACACACACACACACACACATATGCACTCACAGCCAGACACAACTATAAAAACTTAAAACCCAGGGCTTCATTATTGTCCATGTGTGTGCCTGTGTGTAGCTGTGTGTGTGACAGTGTTATTGCTATGCATATGTGTGTGTGTCCACCTTTTACCAGGTTTTATGTGTGTTCCCAGACCTACTGATCAAAAACATGCAGCGCTGGACTGGTCGGCCTGGTGGTCTGCCCAGACCCGGGTGGTCTCGGGATTTATAGCAAGCTGTGTGTGTGTGTGTGTGTGTGTGTGTGTGTGTGTGTGTGTGTGTTCTGGTGGGTGATGTTAGTTACCAGTGTTGGATAATTTGTATCTCTTCACAACAGTCTCATTTGAGTCAAGTGTGCTGGATGCGTGTCACTGACCCACAGGTGTTGAAGAATGATAATGTCTCTTTCCACTTCGAGTGAAAGCATGACGTGAATCACCAGGAGCAGTGTTGTTTCCACGTAGTGAGATTAGGTCCAACACTGTTTGCCTCTAGCGGGTAGATCAGTGCTACATAGGGTTATACGTGGTTTTATTCCATCTGCCTGATATCCGCAGACAGGAACCCTCTGCTGTTCTCAAATCCAGGATAAAGACCTAAGGTGACTGAAGTGTTTTCCCTCAGGCTCTGGAAACAGTCAGTAGTCTCCTGTTTTTCTACTGCCTCATCTGTATTATTTTTTTTATTATGTTTGTCATTATCTGCTTTATTCATATTCATTGACCTCAGTTGTCTGCTGTTATTCCTGCAGTTTGTGGATAAAAATTAGTTTGAGCATTACTATATAAAAATTCAATATTTGAGTTGATAGAAAAACATGTGTCATGTGAGTCACTCAGAGCAGGTCAGGTTTTACAATATGTTTAACACCAGTAAGACTTTTCACTTGTAAAAATGTTCATCTCAACAATCAGAAACATGTTTGTATTATTTCCATACTATCTGTAATATAATTTTAAAATTATTTTTTATTTGACTTTTATGCAACAAAGATGGCCTCTTGAGATTAAAATTGAATTAAGGAAGAGGCTTAAACATTAAAACAAAGCATTGGAAACAATTTCCTGAAATACATGTATATTAAAAACAATTAGATTGACACTTACAATTACAACAGTGTTAGTCCTTGAAATGACCAAGATGCTCTGTACACTGGCTCGGTACAGAAAGAAGCAGCAAGTTCTGGGAGTGCACATTGTAATTCTACATAAAGAAAGACATTGAGCAATCCCCTTATAAGGAAAGGGTATTGTATGTTTTAAATATTCATATATTGTATGTAGTCATCATTATCAGTGCCTCCAGGACTTTGCTACCTTTTTTTGAGATCGTTGCGGCCCAAAATGACTGATTATGCGACAGCTTTTGCAAAGAAATTGTGATTAAAGTTGCAATGTCTTCTGTATTTTTCTTGCAATGAAATTGCGGGAGATAGTGTTTTTTATTTTTTATTTATTTATTTTTTTTTTTTTAAGCATACTCTTTTTAAAAATAAAAGGAAACAGGTTTCAGGGATAATAAAACTACTCTGGTTGAGAGTTCCTGGTAACCTTACCAAAAAGGCTCAGCATGCTGCAAATATTGGTATAATATGAAAATGGCTGGTGGATTTATGACACAAAATAATAATTTACAATTGAGTGAATCAAATTTGAACATATCTGTCAGTGGCTGGTTAATGTACACATTGTAAAAAAGTTTATTTACCATCCTGGTCTGGCACACACATTCAAAGTATTGATATAGTACTAATTGGCCTTTAAGTTTTTATTGCACTCACAATATAATAACGAGCTTAGCTGTCCTCAACTCAAGTCATCGTCTTATTACTGTCTCATCTCTGGTTTCTCCTGCATCTACTGTATGTGAGTGTGTAAATAACTGACCCCGTTCTCAACTGGCAGTAACGTCCGTCCTAAGTGACATTCTAATAGCCGTAAGAATGGGAATGTGTCCTGGGCCACATTAAGGACTACCTACTCAACTGTGAGCGGAACTACGCAATCGTTCAGTTTGTTCAAGTATTTCTTATGTCACAGAAAACCACCAAAAGTAAACTGTGTGTTTTGGATGTTATTATCATATACTGTTAGTGATGTGTCAATGTTTTTGTTACTGTGCAGCCTGCTCTCGAGCTCTCTGCAGTTGATTGGAAAAGGCAGTCGCCAGTATACAGTAATTTGTTTTTTGTTATTTTTGTAAAACGTCCCCAAATTCACCAATATGAAGGATTACTACAGATATTCCTACTCTTACGTCGTCTCCTTTTGTTAATTATTAGTCTCACATTGCCAGAGCTACACAGCGTTAGCCTAGAAATCTAGACGCACCCTAGCGGCAGCAAATGTAATTTGCAGCCAGGGTCAGTCTAGCAACTCTCCGTTGGCTTGCGAGCTGGAAAAACCAACTCTGAGTTCCCAGACCCAATATCTAGATGTGGGTCTGGCTTGTCAGGCTAACACAGCGCTGCTTGCTACACACAAAGCCAGCAAACTCAAAGCAGCGGCTGTGAAACGGTTTCATTTTCTATAGATTCTTCACAATATAAGTCCCCCCGTTATTTTGTTATTTAAATGCTTTTATTATGTAGCGCAAAATCAGCAAATGTTGGGTCTTCATCAGCAGTAACATAACGACTCCCAGAAGCAAATGTGAAACAAAATAAAGCAGATATAACATAGAAACTAAACTTCAGCCCACAGAGACTCAGTTAGAAACTACAAACGTACTGAGCTGAACACACAGAGTTTAAAAACATCTTTCTCTCATTCAGAGGACCCGCTGCCCGTCATAGACATCCTTGTCGACACACAGACAGACTATGGGCAGCGCTTTTTCAACACGTTTCTAATGTATGATTTATGTGAGAGTAAGAACTGAAATTTATAAACACGCTCACACACAACCATCCTATATGCAAACACAAATGGTATACATGTTTATTTCAAGAGTGTCTGGCTGCAGACCTCCACTATGGAGTCTATTCCGGTACAGGCTCCACTGTCAAGGACACCTAGCCTAGAAATCTAGATGCACCACCCTTTAGCCGCGACTCTGGAAGACTTGGAGTTAAGCACTGAAGTCATTCTTAAAAAAGGAAGATATGTTCGGAGTTTTGCCGACCAGATTGCTCTGGTTGGCTATGAGTGCAAAGGGAATTTGAAAGACAACCGTTTATCCCGCCCCTTGGATTGAGCCCTGCCAATGGTGAGTTCCCAGACCCAACATCTTGATGTGGGTCAGGCTAAAGGACACCTCCACTGTCAGGACAGGAAATGCACGCAGAAAATACAAACTGTCTAATTCCGGTAATGTAGTATTTATTTTGCCGATCCTGTCCACACTATAGGCTACGCAACGTGCATTCTATTAGTAACAAATGTCTTATTCAGCCTGTTTGTCAAAACACAATAAACTCTGTGTAGCAACATTGTCAGAAAAATATAAAACTTATTCAGACGTGATATATTTTCGTCAAAATACAATAAACACACCATGCAGCAACATTGTCAGAAAAATATCAAACTTTTCGTGTTGAGAACGTGTATTTTCTTCAAACAATTAGCCTCTTATTTTATGAGCTTCAACTTTTTGTTTAAGATATTTATCATGTAAAAACTATATACTGTTGGTCCAACTCCTATATAGTTAGGCTATACATTTATACTTTGAGCTTTGCTTGTGTTTTTTAGTTTCTATATTTTTAACCACTATATATTTGCACCTTCATTAGTGAGGTTCAATAAAATAAAAACAAATAAAAACCAGTAACTTAGGTCTGTCTTCCTCATGTTGTAATCAAAGTAAATTATACATGTCTCATAAAAAAAAACAAAAAAAAACAAAAGGGAAATATAAGTCCTTTATTTAGGATATAAAAGCACAGTAAAGCATGTTACTGTACAACACAATATCACAGTCTGGCAGTATATTTAATAAAAAACGTATGTAGGCCTATTATTAATATTTTCCACAAATGTACAGTAACATTAACACTTCAACTTGAAGACCAACAGCCAACTTAAACTAAAAACTGTTAACATCAGCTTAAACACAAAACACAGCAGGAGAGGAGTGAAAAAAGGAGAGAGAAGGAGTGCGAGCAGGTTGTGGTTTAAACCACAACCTGCTCGCACTCCTGGCAGTTACACACCAACCAGACAGCCGACCCTCGGCAGATAAGTCAGTTGGACTGATCAGTGTCCCCGAGTTGGTCAAAAAAGTTCCTCAGAACACACCAAAGCGACGAGACGTAATACGTCTCCATAACAGCAGGCGGCGCTAATCTGTATTGTCGCCCAAAAAATGAAAACCGGCAGCTGATTGGACAAACGTGTCACGTGAGTTTGTTTTCTCCAGAAATTCAAACACAGACTGTCATGGTGGCTTGTTCAGAATACGATCTCATATTGTACTAAAATAGTTCACCGAAATGTGTTTCTGAAAACATTTTAAGCGATGCGAGGCCATGCAGTTGCTGAATCTGTCTTCATTTCAGATCAACAAAGGTCAATTTAAAAAAATTTCATTAGATTTTGAGAGGCTTAGTCATGCTCATTCCGCTCGCCATTTCCGGGTGAGTCCCGACTGCCCTGTCTCCGACTGAGCATGTCAGGTCGGCCAAATTGAAGGCCGACAGCTCCTCGGATGGACGACGGCACGGAACACACCGAACAGACTTGAGTCACCGACCTCGCCAGACTGTCCAATGGCCGATTATCGGCCCAGTGTGTAACTGCCATAAAAGTCACTTCAGTCAGTTGTTGTCTTCTTGGCCTTCGCAGTAGGTCAGTGTCTTTAAAGGCCCGGACACACAGAGCCGATAATCAGTTGTTGGACAGTCTGGCGAGGTCAGTGACTCGAGTCTGTTCGGTGTGCTCCATGCCGTCGTCCTCCGAGAGGCCGTCGTCCTTCATTTTGGCCGATTTGACATGTATAATCGGAGGGGCGGGCACTGCCGGCAGTCAGACTCAAATGACCCATCTGATTGGTAGAGTGCTAACCCGGAAACTGGGAGCGGAATGAGCGTGACTAGAGTCTCTCAAAATCTGACGAAAATCTTTTAAACTGACCTTTGTTGATCTGAAATGAAGACAGATTCAGCAACTGCATGGCCTATTTCTCTCTTAAAATTTTTTCAGAAACATGTTTTTGTGAACTATTTTACTACAATATGAGATCGTATTCTGAACAAGCCGTCATGACAGTCTGTCTTTGAATTTACGGAGAAACCAGACCCATTGATGCGTTTGTCCAATCAGCTGCTGGTTTTCATTTTTGGGCGACAATGCAGATTAGCGCCGCCTGCTGTTATGGAGACGTATTATGTCTCGTCACTTTGGTGTGTTCTGAGGCATTTTTTTGACCAATTTGGGGAGACCGATCAGCCCAACTGCCTTTTCTGCCGACATTTGGCCGTCGGCTCTGTGTGTCTGGACCTTTATCCACAATTTCAGAAACTTTCACATTCACACTTTAAGCAGAAAAAGCTATGCTGCCTTCATGTGCTATTCGAAGGATCCTACTTCTCACTTTTGTAGTTGGTATAACGAGTATGTTATGTTGAAGTGCCTTGTTGTCGGAACTAAATAAAAAAAAAGGTGGATACAAGGTTTATTCTGACCTGCTTCTTGGGGCTTTACTAGTCTCTGAATTTCAGACTCAAAATTATGAGTTGAGGGGGTGTTTATGTGCAACTTTCAAGTCGGAACAACGTATTTACCATAATTCTGATGCACCTGAAGGCAGCATAAAATGCAACTTCAGAAACTAGCCACCAACGACGAAAGCACATTTAACACATAGACGCAGCCCGTATGTGTAACATTCAGGGATTTGCGTTAATTAGGAGTCCAAGCCCGAGTCTGTAAGAACGGGCAATAGCAAAGCTATGCCGTTCATACAGCAGGGCATCCGGCGGAATTTCCATCGGGACCTGAACAATCCCGGAAGTGAACCACAGCAGCAGCTTTTAGCGCCTTTAGACTGACAAATTCTCACAGCCTTCTTTTATGTTAAAATGTGTACAGGTTGGCAGGACAATCTTAATTGTTCTACACGGTCTTTCGCTGTATGTTTTGTTGGTAAATGTGAGGTGATTGAGTCACACACGTCTCATCTTCAAACCAGAAACAAGGTCCCAGATCGGTTAGTTCTTTGGGAGGCCTCTTGTGTTTTTGTGCAGTCTCACAGAAAATAATGCCCCTACTTTGCTTTTTAGCTGGTTACATAGAATATGATACTCTACATGTAACGTTGACAGTGCTCTGTTTTAGCAATTAGTAGAATACAAGAAATCAATGTATTGCATTTATTCATTGCATTTTGTGACAGCAGTGTAAATCAACAGTGAAGAGAGCTATGTTTGTCTGCACACTAGCAACTCTGACAAAATTTGTGCCACTGAGATCCTTTTTTTTAAAGATTATGTTTTGGGGCTTTTCCGCCTTTAATCAATAGGACAGGTGAGAAAGACATGAAGGAAATCGTCACAGGTTGGATTCGAACCCTAGACCTCTGCATTGAGGCATAAACCTCTCAGTACATGTGCGCCTGCTCTACCCACTGAGCCAACCCAGCCACAGATTTAATTAAAAAAACAAAACAATTGTGACAATTTGAAATAGAGCCGCTAAGATTGGTTTACCCTCAGACAAACGCCCGAGTTTGACTTTAAAGGAGGCAGAGGTAGGAAGAGGGCCACCCAGGATTAGGAAGTGTGAGACCTGCCAACATTGCAACTAATGACCAATAAATTGCCAGCGCGACTGACCAGCTCACAAAGGAGATCAAAGGAGAATAAACGAGAGACAGAGGAGGAGAAAAGAGTGGGTGTAAAGTGATAATGAATTCATGTCATGGATTTTTTTTCAAAGATATCATCTTTACAGAATCTCATTTGACAATTTTGTCTCTTTAAGTCCCCCTCCCGACAAAGCCCAGTCTGCTCTGATTGGTCAGCTTTTCTCGATCTCTATCTCACCAATAAAGTCTGCTGAACCAAATAAGACATAACCGGACATGTTCCAGCAGGAATGGGATCTGAAATTGGGGTGAAATGAACAACATCTGTAACCAAGATAACAGGTTTCAAGATTACAGATGCTTCACTTCCTCTTTGAATCTTTCAAAGTAAATTATAATTAAACAATACAAATGGTGCAATGAAATAATTATGGATGATATTTTTCAACAGAAAGAGGCAGCCTATGTGTGAATTAAACACTGTGGTGGTTTGTTACTTTCCACTGACTGCTGGCCTCCTTTGGATTTAGCAACAGCAACGACACATGAATGCAATTTGGCTAGCTGACCTGAAGTCTGGGACATCAGACATTCCTATTAGCGCATAAACACACAATCAGTCAGTCATCACTGACTCCGCTGAACCTCATCATCTCTCCATGGCCTATAATAACAACTTCATTTGTTTCACACTTTTCACAAAGAAAGTTAAAACCAAACCAACCAAACCTCAAGAAATTAAAACAATTCCATTGAATTAAATACGACAACAAAGCAAGAATAATAGAAGAATAACTTCATATAAATACTAATAAAAAACTAAATTTACAATGAAAGCAAATGGAAAACGCAGTAAAATAAATAAGTAACTAAAATGTTTTAATAGGACTCTTCAAAATCAGGGTAAAAATGTACAAGAGACTCACTGGATAAAAGAAAATAAATTATATTTGAATGAATACAATCATACAAGCATGAGCATCAATAAAATGCTGTGGGTCTTTAGATGTGATTTGGAACATTCAGTTTACTGACCTGACCCATAGGGGGTAGACTGTTCCATAACCTGGAAACCAAGACAGCAGAATGAGTCTGTGAGTCTGTGTTCTAAACTGTGAAGAACAACCAAGAGACCTTTGTTCTGAAGCACTGAGGGGCCTAGCAGACCTGAATGGGAACGGCTGAATCACTGATGCATGGTGTAGCCATGTTGTGGAATGACTTACAAGTGATAAGAAGCACTTATTATATACACCATCGACCATGCAACTTGTCCTCCCGGGTAAAAATTGAAAATCAACTAGAGCCCGACCGATATATCAGCGGGCCGATATTAGGAATTTTCCGAACTATCGGTATCGGCATTTATAATGGCCGATATATTTTTTTTTAATATTCATTCATCAGAATCATTTCTAATGACAAATACATTATTCTGATTAATGAATGTTTAAAAAATTAAATGTCAAACAGAGGAAACCCCTTTCAACAATGTTATGAGTGTTGGCATTGCATATTTTGTCCACCACAAGCCAACATGTTCCTCTGTTCTGTTGTGACAATAAAACAAATAAGTTTATCTTTAAACTGCATTGTCATATTATTTTAGTGAGGACTCATAAATAACTACAAATAACTAATATTAGGAAATGTGTTTTGTTACACGTTTCTGGATTTTTTTTTTTTAAATATAAATTTAGCACAAAAAGTAAGAAAATTGGTGTTTGGTAGATTATTTCTCTGTGGTAACAATGCTTTTGGCAATACATCTTATACTGTTGGAAAGCCTGTTTAGTTCCCTTTCAAATGGTGCCCCATTTGTAAGGAACATGCATTTGTGGGATGAGCAGCAGCGCTGAGTATGTGGGTTGCGCCCATAAAAAATTTGCCAAATCTTCTCTGCCAATGCCAAACAGCTTATTCTGCCATTGACTCGTTTGGTGTTTGGTGGATTGGATGATTAAAGTCTGAAGAAACAAGACATATTGGCAATTTAACAATTTATTCATTTCACAAACAGGAGCCTCAGTAGCGTGTGGAAGAACCATACAGAACCACAACAGCCTGGCACCTCCTCCTCATGCTGGTCACCAGCCTGGTCACACACTGCTGTGGGATGGCATCCCATTTTTCAACCAGCATTTGTCGCAAGTCAGCCAACGTGGTTGTGTTGGTCACTCTGGCACGAACAGCACGCCCAAGCTGATCCCACAAGTGTTCAATGGGGTTGAGGTCAGGACTGCTGGTTGAAGAATGGGATGCCATCCCACAGCAGTGTGTGACCAGGCTGGTGACCAGCATGAGGAGGAGGTGATTTGAGAAGATTTGGCAAATCTTTCATGGGCGCAACCCACATACTCAGCGCTGCTGCTCATCCCACAAATGTATGCTCCTTAGAAATAGGGCAGCATTTTAAAGGGATCTAAACAGGCTTTCCAACGGTATAAGATTTATTGCCAAAAAGCATTGTTACCACAGAGAAATAATCTACCAAACACAAATTTCCTTACTTTTTGTGCTAAGTTTATATCAGCCGATATATATCGGAATATCGGATTTTTAAATCACCAAATATTTGTATCGGTATTGGCCTTAAAAATCCTTTATCGGTCGGGCTCTAAAATCAACCCTTTTTTAGAAGCTTTTTTTTAGTTTTTTGACGCTTTATTCGTTGTCACTTCTCTCTGCACTTTTTCTTTCACTACCACCGGATTCACCACTAACATCAACTTATTACCACCAGTTTTACACTTTTCTTTGGAATGTATGGTCAATAAACCTAATTTATATGAAATTATACCTACATTTTCAGTAAAAAAAAAAAAAGAGCTGAAATTAAGAATTATTTCGACAATTATGATTAAGTGGATAATCACACTGTGAAAGTTTAGTTAGGATCTTGTTTCATTGTTTTTTCAAATGCTATACAATTTTATAAAACACCCAAAATTCAATCAAAGTAGTGATCTGATCCTTCATTTAAAAAAAGGAGGGTTAAAGATATATTTTTTTTGGCATTTTAGGCCTTTATTTGACAGGACAGCTTAGACATGAAGGGGGAGAGAGAGGGGAAATGACATGCAGCAAAGGGCCGCAGGTCAGATTCAAACGCACGGTTGCTGCGGCGAGGACTGAGCCTCTGCACATGGGGCGCACGATCCACCAGGCGAGCCACCTAGGCGCCCCACAGTTATTTTGAAGTTGATACTCATGACATGCTTAGACAGCAAGTTACAAAACTGCAGGATTTTGGATTAAAATTCCAGTCACCCAAGTAGGTGATGCGCTACAATACTTAAAAGTTGTAGGAAGAGCTAGTGGACTATGCCAGATGATCTCAGGCTGCACTGTGACTCAGAAGGTAAGTATCGTGTTGGAGGATCTTCAGATTAAGTAAGGTAAAAACTCAAAGGAAGCTAGTGAAGGGAGAATTTAACAATTATAGGCTGCAGATGTTTTAAGAGTAAAGCCAGAGGAAAGGTGAAGCAAGCCAGAATGAAATTTAAGCAACCTTTACAAAATCAACAAAAGAGAGGGGACCTCTCCGTCAGTATCCTCTCCCAAGGTGTCTGCTGTTTTCTCTTTTATGTCCAGGTTTTTCCTCATTTTCGGGGAGCACTTGGCTGGTTCAGGGATATTGTGTGTGATACCGGGCAATACAAATAAACATAGTTTTTTGTATATTATTTAAAGAAATGCAAACAACCCAGAGCATTTTTTCTCCTATCCTACAATGTATCTGTGGTGTAGCCAGACCTAATCTTGCATTGCCAGACTCTGGTGAGTCCACACAGCATTACGGGATGGGAGAAAAACGTGCTCTGGTTTATTGGCATTTCTTTAAACCAATCACAATCGTCTTGGGATGTGCTAAGCGCTGGACAAAAGCCACAGTGCCGTTGCAAAATAGCCTCTGGAAGGAACTTGTTTAACGTATACGTTTAAAGGTTGTTTTAGTGGTTTAACAGAAAACACAGATTGGACAGATAGTCTAGCTAGCTGTCTGGATTTACCCTGCAGAGATCTGAGGAGCAGTTAACCATAGTGCTCAGAAATCTACCGGAGTTTAAAATGCCAACACAAAGAAAGCAGAAGGTGATGGACATCCCGCCGAAATGAAAGACACTGGAGCAATCCCAGAAGTGGAACGTCATGGATATCGACTAAACCAGAACCTTAGTCCACAGCGCTGTGGAGATGGGTCTGGCAATGCGAGACTAGTGCTCATGTGACTGCAATAAAGTAAGCTTAAACATGTGGTTCTAAAACTGTACATTGTATGATCAGGCAGTATGTAAAAATGAGCATTAATTGTAAATCATTGCATTGTATGACATTATATTTCAAGTGATGCTAAAAGATGTCACTAGTGACATTAGCAATGCCACTGCGCTTAGCCAGAAATGTACATAAATAAATAACTGTGAGGTTGGCAAAAAGCAGCATGACCCATGTTGTTTCCCGAGCCGTGGACAGAAGACATGCTGTGCTGTTGATTGCTCTCCACAGGCCTAATTGAAAGAAGGCTCCATATGGTAAGAAGCTATAAATTCTCCAGATTAAGTTTTTTCTCTATTTCCTGGTTCTTTCTTTTTTTTCTCTTTTCTGTTTTTTTTCCATCTATAAAGGGGAACAATGGGCTGGCTGTCTTTGGTTTGGCTGCTAATGAATCCAATACTTCCCCCTTATGGCAGGGGCTGATTAGAAGAAGAAAAAACTACATTTTGTCATAGTCTCTTTTGATGGAAAGCCCTATCTATCCATATGTGGTGTGAGTACATGCCTGTGTGTGTGTCTGTGTGTGTGTGAGTGTGAGTGTGTGTGTGTGTGTGTGTGTGTGTGTGTGTGTGTGTGTGTGTGTGTGTGTGTGTGTGTGTGTGTGTGTGTGTGTGCATGTGTTAAGAGTTGCGTCATAGCAGTTGTGGGGTGAATAGAGTGACCTTGGGGTTTGTTTCATAGGCTGCCAAGGGCCCACCCTCTTCTCTGCTTTCCTTTTCTCTCCACATCTCTTTTCTTCTCCTCCCCTGCTTCTTCATCTTTTTCAATTCTACCCCTCAACATCCTGCTTTTTCACATTGAAAACACCATCCACATTTCTAGTTACTGTAAGTGATCCCTATTCACGAAAATGGCTACTAAATCGCCATCTACGTTCACTGTTGTGGCCAATAATGTACTATGTAGCCACCTAACAATCTGGCTTCTTAAGTGTCAGAAGAAGCTTGCAAAGCATTGTCTATGGTCACTAATGTAGTCCGTGACGCATCATCTGTAGCCACAATTACACTTTAAGTTGCCACTGATGCACTAATGCACAGTAAATCGTCTTTATTTAGGGGTCAGTAGCTGCTTAAACAATCCTTATCTTTCTTTTTCAGGGACAAAGCTGACCTTCAAAGAAAAAAAAACAACCCATCCAGGTCCCTTGGTAGAAATAGGGCCCCCTGGTGGAGGGGAAACACAGCAGCACAAAAATGGTGGGTAGGTGGGAAAGGAAGAAGGAGGAGGAGGGGTCTGCATGAAGTAATGGCTGCCAGATGTTTTTTGGTATTATCGCAGGGAAAAATTCTGTTCCAGCCCTAGTCATCTATCATGTTCGCCAGTCGACTGCACTTAGAGGCCGGCAGATAGACAGACAGGAGACATGAAGAGAGATAAGTGTGTGTGTGTGTGTGTGTGTGTGTGTGTGTGTGTGTGTGTGTATCTGTGTGCATGTGTGTGTGTGTGTGTGTGTGTGTGTGTGTGTGTGGTGATGATGTTCTCGGTGGAGGTATGTAATTATAAACCTAGATATTGGTATGTGCTGTTGAGTATAATATTTTGAAAGCATAAATTGTTTGAGAGTTTTTGGAAATGCATTGTTACATAGCATTACATAGTGCAACATGGAATCTTGTCTACTTCTACAGTTATGAATTAAGAACCTTATGATGTGCTTTTTTTCTTTTAACTTACAATAAGAATTAGATATACAGGAAGAACTACAGGCAGCGCTGTTCCCCTGAAAGAGACATGAGCTCCTCAGAAAGCTTTTGGGGAGGTCTAAAGTATTGGAATTTTTGGTGCCACTTGTCAACATACATGTTTATTTGCGCATAACAATTTCCAATAATTTGTGTCTAATAAACATAATGCTGTCTATTTCATGTTATGTATCATACGTTGTCAATATTTGAGGCTGTGGGCATTTTCATTATTGTCATGGGATGCAGCCTTGGTCTGGTCTGTTTAACAAAGTAACTCAAACTGTTGCCTGTCCACTGTGCGTTGTCATTTTTATTGTTTCTTAGTGCTGAGTGATTAAAAAAACTTTGCAATGGTAAATCATTTTTAGTGTCTTTGTTGTCCCAGGCTAAATATTCTCTGTATGAATTGAAATGTATTGATGGTATGTTTTAGCAGGTAGGCAGGCCCATCTATGCGCATGCAGGTGTACATTACCCCCCCACCCCATCCCCCGAAAGCCACGGTGTAATTTCAACATTGCTTATATAGTCACAATCAAAAACTTTCTTTCAGAAAATGTCTTGTTAGTAAGTTATGTATAGTACAAACGATTGGAATGTGATCTTGAAAGCAGGAGGACATTCAAAGAACTTCAACTCACATTTAGGAAATACTTAGAGCTTTGTTGGCTAGATTCATGGCAGTTTTTTTTTTCTCCATGAGGGGTCCAGTAACTTCCAGTTTACTTCCGGGCGCCCCATCAGAATGAGTAATAATTTATTTTCATTTAATTTCCAAAAATAGATTCCAATTGGAGAATGGTAAGGAATGAGCAATGCAATCGCCACCATTATCTGTCTAAAGTGTGGAAGCTATATGCAGTCTTGATCAAAAACCACTTCATATTTCTCCAGAGGAAGGAGATTGGGATTTTTGAATGGCTTCAAAGACATAGCCTTGATGTTCAAGCACTCAGGAAAGATTTACTCTGGAAGATGACTTAAGGTAAGGTAAGGTAGTCTTGTCCCAGAGGGGCAATATGTGACACAGCCAGCAACCAACATATACAATCATTACAAAAGACAACCACAAAAAAAAGGATTAACCATTAAGTGCACATATGAGTTTTAAAATCTGTTAGTCCTGCATCTAGGAAGGCTGTACCTACGGCCAGACGGGAGCAAGGCATTTCCTGTGCCAGAGGGGGGGGTTGTGTGGTGTGCTAAAAAACCTTAAAAACTCTCGCTCTAAATAAATTGGAGAGATCGGTCTACAATTGTCCTGCACACTTTCACTATCCCCGGAAGTCGTTTTTTTTTGTCTTTTTGGTTCAGTAAACTGTACCAACTTACGTAGGTATAAGTATGCAGTGATTCAATAAAACAACAATAAAATGTTTTCAGCAAAATCACATCAATGTTAAAATTCTGAAGCTTATGAAAGAAATACAAGCGCTGGCTGGCTGTCTTACACACAGCGTCGACATGATACACAAAGGGTCAGTTTTGGTCTAAGACGGTCCCTAAATATTTATGCGACTACACACACTCCACTGCCTGATCACTGAGGCAGGCTGCACACAGGCTGTAAAGAAACAGCCTCAGCTAGGTTGCCTGGGTAAAAGTGTTTGATGTTGAAATACCCAACACACCCTGATGACCTCAGGTTACATCATTGGTATATCCTTGACGTTCCACTTCCGGGATTGCTCCGGTGCAGCAGGAAATTCATGCATGTATTTTCCGTTTCGTTCCGCTTTTTTTGTATTGGAATTTTAAATTTGGTGGATTTATGAGGACTATTTTAACTGCTCCTCAGATCTCTGCAGGGTAAATCCAGACAGCTAGCTAAACTATCTGTCCAATCTGAGGTTTCTCTCTCGCACGACTATTTTGCAGCGGCTCTGTGCGGAGTTTAGCACCGCCCATGACGATTGTGATTGGTTTAAAGAAATGCCATTAAACCAGAGCACGTTTTCCTCCCATCCCCGAATGCTGTGTGGAGTAGCCAGACCCTCCTTCAGCGCGCTTTGGAGGATGGTCTGGCAAAGCGAGACTACATCATTGATGATGTGCCCAGGCAGGGCAGGCAAAAGCGAGTGTAAGGCTGGCAGTACTGGGTCACGAGTGTAGCACAGTAAAATACTTATCAATGTCTAATCTTTTAACCCTCACATTTAATGGAAGTGGCAGATGCACAACAAAAATACTGTGTAAAGGACAACAACTGGTAAAAAAAAGATTAGGGGTTAAGAAAAAAAAGAGCGAACTGTCTTAGACCAGGCTTTGTTACCCTTTGCCTCACTAAATTTAATTCAGCTGTCTTGGTTTTGAAGTCTGATTGTAATAATGATAATAGCCTTTTTTCCATTCCAGTTTCACACCAAAGTATGTTATGTTCAGTCAGTATGAGATTTGTTTTACAACATTCCTTAGTCATTAGATGTTAAGCCCAGTTGGCCATACAGTAATAGTTAATTATATGTGCAGTGGGTGCATTTAGTATATAGGGTATGAAGGTAAATATGGTGCAAAAAGGGAGAGCTTGTAGAATACAATGTGAGAACTTGCAGAACAAAAAATCTGAACTTGTATGTTAAAATTTGCACTTGTAAAAATTTAATTTGCACTTGTAAAAATAAAATTTGCACTTGTAAAAAATATTCACACACATGTGATCTGAATTTGAAGTCATACAAAGAAAAAAAACATGAGAGCTTGTAAAAAAAATCTGAACTTGTAAGTTGAAATTTGCACTTGTAGAAAATGTTCTCACACCTGTATTCTGAATGTGAAGTTACAGAAAAAATATTCACAAATGTGTAGATTGATATTTACATGAACACAATGACAGCTGCAAACTTATAATGCAACATTTACTCGTATACTTTTTTTTTTACTCTGGTTCATTTTCCATCACAACCACAACTCAGTGATTACAACCTCTCGAATCTGTCACTGCAACTTCACAAATGTGCTCTCTCGCATCACAAAGTGGCCAATCTGCGCACCTCGACTTTCACAACACTCTTGACGATACATTTGGTGCAAAACTAATTTGTACCTGTGGACTTAGGCTGTGGAGCTCTGAGCTAACAGAACGGGAAAATCAGGGTTTCTATCGCCAGATGAGGGACAACTCTGTCCAGCTTATTTATGTAGCATGGAAACTTGGTGGAATAGCATGCTAGCGTTAGCTAGCTAACTAGCAGCCAGCCCGCTTCTAAATAAATACCTTTTAATTATCTAAACACTTTTTAACAGTCAAACTAAAACACTGCCGGTGAGCTCCACGGCCTGCAGCCGCAGACGGACCGTCATCAGTGGGGATCGACCAGCGTAGTAACACTGCTTTTGCCAGAAAGCTTCGCTGCCGACCTCAACCTGCAGTCGGAAACAATAATTTCTGCAGAATTCATTGCTGCCGAAAATTGCATCTAGGTAGCAAGGAAATGCTACTACAGAGTCTGATAAAACATTGATGTCTCTAAACCTTCTAAAATCCTAATCATTATTGATGAACATGACAAAGAGATTTACTGTTGCCTAGTTTTTAAACAGTACTTTGCCTTATAAAATCATTATTTTCCCTAGTGGATGCAATTCTCGGCAGGGATGCAAAACTTGGCACCTGTTCCCCACTGATGACGGTCCGTCTGCGGCTGCAGGCCGTGGAGCTCACCGCCAGTGTTTTAGTTTTACTGTTAAAAATGTTTAGACAATTAAAAGGTATTTATTTAGAAGCGGGCTGGCTGCTAGTTAGCTAACGCTAGCATGCTATTCCGCCAAGTTTCCATGCTACATAAATAAGCCGGACAGAGTTGTCCCTCATCTGGCGATAGAAACCCTGATTTTCCCATAGACTGTATATAAGAAGACGTTCCCGTTCTGTTAGCTCAGAGCTCCACAGCCTAAGTCCACAGGTACAAATTAGTTTTGCACCAAATGTATCGTCAAGAGTGTTGTGAAAGTCGAGGTGCGCAGATTCGCCACTTTGTGATGCGAGAGAGCACATATGTGAAGTTGCAGTGACAGATTCGAGAGGTTGTAATCACTGAGTTGTGGTTGTGATGGAAAATGAACCAGAGTAAAAAAAAAAGTATACGAGTAAATGTTGCATTATAAGTTTGCAGCTGTCATTGTGTTCATGTAAATATCAATCTACACATTTGTGAATATTTTTTCTGTAACTTCACATTCAGAATACAGGTGTGAGAACATTTTCTACAAGTGCAAATTTCAACTTACAAGTTCAGATTTTTTTTTACAAGCTCTCATGTTTTTTTTCTTTGTATGACTTCAAATTCAGATCACATGTGTGAATATTTTTTACAAGTGCAAATTTTATTTTTACAAGTGCAAATTAAATTTTTACAAGTGCAAATTTTAACATACAAATTCAGATTTTTTGTTCTGCAAGTTCTCACATTGTATTCTACAAGCTCTCCCTTTTTGCACCATATTTACCTTCATAATAGGGTTATATGTGTATTTGTTTGTGAATGCTTGTAAAAGAAATTGTGAGCATGACAATTTTCAGGTACAGCTTTGGCTCAGCTTGTAACAACAGATACTTGTTTAGTGTCTAATTGTAATATTAGAGGTAGTATTTTACTGGGTTTAAGGGAAAATATTCAGTGTTTTTTTTATTTTAGCTGTGAGCCTTAGTTTGTAGTAGAAAATGATAACCATTAATATACTGCAAATTCATAGTCACTAGCTCCATTGCTCTCTATAACTGACTCAGAGATATAAAGTGTCTTTATGTTGGAGTGTGTGTGTATTTAGATGTGTGTGTGTGTGTGTGTGTGTGTGTGTGTGTGTGTGTGTGTGTGTGTGTGTGTGTGCATGTGTTTATGTCCCGGTCACTGTGGGGTCAACTCTGTCTGACGCCAGCTCTCTAACTAATTATGTGCTCTCTGTCTTCACCTGAGGCCAGACTCAGGCCATTACATCTCGCGTTAGTCCTTGTCCGGACGAGAGAAACAATCCTCTCGAGCTCTTTTTTCCCCGTCTCCCACCAACAACATACCGACTGGGATGCCAGATAAGGCCTTATCAATAACTGAGTGACAGCTCCATCAGATACCGTGGCAATGTAAAGACCGTGAAGCATGTCCATAACTGTTCTACGGGGTGGGTTAATTGTGTTTTAGTGTTTCAGCTGTCAACATGACAAAACAGTTGGGGACTTTAATTGTTAATGTGTTTAGCAGGTAAAAGGTTGGGATTACTTATTGGCCACAAACTTAAAAAGAATTCAAACTATTCAGATCACAGAATTTTTATTCAGTCTGGGTGAAGAAACATTTGAAATTATTAAACCATAGGACACTAACACTCATATTCAAATCATAAATCATGCCTAAATACACAGCTTCTGTTTGTCACTAGGGAAGTTAGCTGTTTATGTCAAGCAACTATGCTCAAAATTGCTCTTATGGAATGTGAATGTGCTACCAGCACCAGAACAATGTAGCCAAAAAGAAGCTCAGGTAAACCAATCACGACTCTTCGCGGGACGTTTTACATTTTTGAGGAGGTGCACATCAGCCAAATAGTGTATGCTACAGCAAAAGCATTACCAGCGTTTGCCACAGGAAAATGATTAGGCCTTTGCAGAGAAGAATGTTGCAGAATTTTCTTGCAGGAATCTCCGCCTATTGTCTGTAAAAGCAGGTGTAGCTGCAAACATCACCGTCAAAGAAATTTACATAGGCTTTATTGTCAACAGATAGAAACTGAGCAAGGTGATATAAGATGGGTGAACCCATGCATGGTGTGACTTATTTCAGATATTTGTACGGAAGCTAATAGACTTAAATCACTTTTCCATTGGATTACCATCCGCCTACTTTAAAGCTTTAGTGCGTAACTTTTTGATATTAAGTGAATGAACGTCCGTTACATTCAAGCCATTCCCAAATAAGTTGCTACAAAGCTAATTAAGAATATCAGCTCCACACAACTCTCTCTGTATTTCTCAGTATGGCTATGTTCAGAAGATTGGGCCGTCCGATGACTTTCCCGTGCAGAAACTCGAGTGAAGGTAATTGCCTCTTCTGAAGAGTTCATTTTAATCCTCTGTATCCTTCCTGGCTACGAGCAACTGTGTGGAGGAGGAGAAGGGGGGGTGGGGGGTGGTGCGTGATCACGGAAGGCTTGTATCATGTGGAGGCGCCGACAGTGTTGTTGTCATTACTTAGAATTCCTCATGGGGGCGACAGAAACTACGCACTTGAGCTTTAAAGAATTATTCAAGTGGGATGTGAGAATGTTGGGCTCCAAATTGTTGGTGTCACAAATCACATAAGTGTGTCACTGTGGGCAGCAAACAGCAACAAATCTACCCGCTGTCCAAAGTACTATGTGACGTTCACACAATTACAACCAACACTGCCTACAAAACAAGAGCAATAGCTGCTGAATGTCATTCACTGTTGAATTTATGATAAACCATCTTGGATCTGTGTTTTTCAAATAGTTAAATAGGCCTAGATCAACTCTCCCAAGGTGTAGCAACAAGATGTCATCCTGTCCTCCTTCCTGATGTGAAGAGAACCAAAGACCTTACAAAGACTTACAGTATACAGATACAGAAATGTATCTGTTTTCAGCTATATGTAGCTAAAAACTGATGACACTTTGGCATGAATGCTACAGGGGCGGGGCCACAGGGGGATTGCCCCCTTCTGAAATTTGGTCCGGCCCCTAAAGTTCCCTTTTTTGCTTCAGAGATCTACATTAGCTGAATTTTGAAAGATACACAAACTTCAGTATATTGTGTGTGTCCATAGACTATGTTATTACTATATCATATTGACGGACATTCTGGCTTCCCAACGCTCTGTGAAATGAAGCCAAAGGGGCAAAAATTGGAGAAGAGTCTGCCCCTTAGGCATAGGGGGTTGGGGGGACTTGTCCTCCCCATTAACTAACATTGTTGTCTGACACCTTCATTTTTGGTTTGCCTTTTTAATGACAATTCCGCCCCAAGTTGATTGCTGTTAGATAGGTTTTGTGGTTTTTTTACCTGCAAAAAGTCACCACAATTCAGGAAACAAAGTGTCAGTGAATTCAATGCATTCTCATCAATGGGTTTGTATAATATCGTGCAAAAACAACAATTCGTATGATATCTTATGACTGGCGACTGGCCCCCGTTAGGTATGAGGATGCCAACATGTCCTTATACCTAAACAGCAGATTATGTCGATTATCAAGACCCCCAAAATGACGTATGACCATAATGCAGGCAGCTCATAACGACCAACAATTACGCTTCTTGCTAGGCAGCGACCTCTTGTGGCTGTAGTAATTATGGTTTTTAACATGTGACCGTAACACGTGACTGCAGTGGAAATTTTAATCATGTTCTATTTAACGTAAAAGGCACAGTTTTGAACACATATTGAATGTTGTGAAATGGAAATAGTTACGTTTCGAAAACAAAAATACTTAGTTAGGGTTAGTAAAACATCAGGGATTGGCTTAAAATGAGTCACTACTAAAATGAGCATGTAACATGACTGCGTGACGGACTAAGGTCCGTAAACTAAAACTCGGTCAATTTGACTTTTGGTTTCACATGGGACACAAACCCTGGTCTCCTGAGTGAAAGACCTGTGTTTGTTTGACCCATCCACTACACTAACCTGCCTCCTCACACGGAATTTGGTGCTCTTATAATTTGTCACCTCGCTTCCTCGATTGCTGTTGCGATTATTACTTCTGCCACAAGAGGTCGCTGCCGAGCATGAAACATAATTTTGGGGCGTAATGAGCTGCTCGCACAATCAATCTATACTATCCGGGTGAGGAGGACGGTCTGGACAGGTACCAAAATGTGACTGTTGAATGGCTAGGTAAAGGTCACAGTTAAGTTTGGGTACCAAAACGACTGATTTTCATTACAAAAAAAGTTTGTGGTTCTTGCAAAACACTGGTCCCTTTACCTACTAAAGTCCTATGTTTCCCCCTTAAATACTTCGGGACATAAACACCACTCCCCGGGTGAAAGTCCTGTATTCCTGCTGCGGTCATTATTACTACGGACAGCAGAGGGTGCTGCCTTATACAGCAAACATCATGTGGGGCTTACAGTAAATAAATGTGTGGAATTCATACAAATAACAGTACAGTTCATGAGGACAGCCTGATGAATTACTCACATTTTCCTGGGTGTGGAGCCCCAGACCCCCAGCTTAATACTGGGGTCTGCTGTGTAAAGTATGGCTCCTTTGTGGCACTTGATTTAGAAAAATTCTAAGTCTGCCCCTGCTTAACAAATAAATAAGCATATATTATTTGTATTCATATTTTTTTGCCGTTTTTCTATGAATAAAATTGGAATGTTTTTTTCTAACCTGAGGTCTTTTTGTACTTTTTCCATCATTCCTTATGATAACACTATGCTCACACCATGACACCGAACCAACTAACCAACTAACCACTTACAATCGAGTCCAATGGGACAAGCAACACAAGTGACTAGAGATTGAAACAGGTTTCTTAAATCCCCAGCTCAACCCATCTAAGTACTTACTTCAATGGGCAAACAAATGAAATGCCACAATCATCCACTGTAAAATTGCATGCATTAAACATGAACCAGGAAATGTCTGCAAGACCCGATGCAAGCTTAAAATAAACAGTTTGGGTTGGGTTATAATTGTAATATTTGACCTTTTATTTTTATGATGTTAAAGTGTCCTCGCACTTGTGGTACCTCATGCACTCCATATAAAGCTGTGTCTAGCAGGGCCAAAAAAAAACTTAAGACATTTAAAAGAATCCTTTAAATGCCATTCCATGTTTATATTTTTAGTTAGTATTTTTACTAGTTCTATTTACAGAAGTAAAACCCTCATGTTTAGGCTTGTCAGTTGAGAAAAACTATTATTATATTAGAAAGTAAACATATGTCAATAAAGCAAGCTCTTAAATTATATTTGTAAATATATCTCAAATTTAAATAATCAAAAAAGTGGCCTTTAAAAAAATGTAAATACAGAAATCATGAGGAGGTAAAGAAAAAAAAATTGTAAAATGAATTATATTACACCACAACATAAATTATGTATGTTGTATGACTTAAATGTGTATTTGTATATGTGACACTGATGCAGACTATCAATTATTTTGCATCCCTGTCCAAAAGTTCTATACTATATCCAGGCTCAGTTTTGGTCATAACATGAAAGTGACAATTGAAAATGATTTTTAGGTTATGTTTGGTTATTAGGCTACTCCCCTTTGAAATAGGGAGCCCTACTCACACGCTGAACAACACAGGACTTTAAGGAAGATGTGTTTTTCCCATACGTATCGAAGCTACAGTGGATAACATTGCATTGTTACTTCATTCTCAAACCTTTATAAATTAGCGAGGAGGATGCTGTTTGACCAATTGGAAGTAAGAAATGAACGCAGTTTGCGTCAGTTACCATGTAACCAGCTGGTGGTTTATTAAATTCATAACACTGTTTACAACCAACATAAAACATTATTTAGACTCCCAGCACATTTTCACACCACAACATGGACACTTCGTCATCGTTGTGACGTCATTACATTTACAACCAAAAATTGCGAGAGGAAAGAGAGAGAGAGAAAGAGAGAGAGAGAGAGAGAGAGAGAGAGAGAGAGAGAGAGAGAGAGAGAGAGAGAGAGAGAGAGAGCGAGCTTCACATACAGTTTGTCGTTAGATCAAAGGTAGCCTACTCAGTAAATGTCCGAAATCAGTCAGCGGAATGGCTGTTTGGGTCCTTCTAACGGCCGCATTGCACATAAATATGTTCCGTTAAATAAAGCAGAGAACACGGTGTGTGTGTGTGTGTGTGTGTGTGTGTGTGTGTGTGTGTGTGTGTGTGTGTGTGTGTGTGGTGTTGGTGGTGGTGGCGTGGGGGGTGTTTCGAAGAGAGAGAAATGGTTCCGTCAATCCCAACCCTTTTTCTCGACAGGAAGAGAGACTCCGCCGCACTCCGTTCACAATCTAGCAGTGGTGTAAAGCTATCCTACTTTGCTCAGTGGAAAACGTAGGCTATACATCTGGTAGAACACAACCTAGAGCTTTAGATCACTTTTTAATTCAGCATAGACTACATCCCATCCACCAAACAGCACCTATTTCATTAGAATGGGTTCAAGAGAACCGGAGAGTTATAACTCAGTATGGTTCAACTGGACGGTGAGGAACAGTGCAGGCTCTAATGTTAGCCTATAGAATGGATCATGTATGATGGATTTGAACCGGTTCTTCCCCCTCCAACCCTACGCAGCTGCTCTAACGCACATATGTCGTCCAAGCTCATACACTTTTGCTGTATTTTAAATAGGCCTATTCCAAAGTTCCACTCACATCTACTAGGCTATGTTATATTAAGGAAATAATGATTGACTCAACGTCTAGAATAGGCTATTTCCATTTGGGATGTTTTTGGTTTGAATGTTTTTGTTTTTTCAATTCAAATCCTCACTTAAACGTTTAAGAACACCATTGAATTTGTGATATTTTCATGAGGTTTTTTTTTTTCTTTTCATTTTTCTCGAGGTACAATTTAAGGAGGACATTCGGGGTCGGGGGTCAAACTCTGACACAGAACAAAAGCGCAGAAAGCGCCTTCGCTGATGAAAGGTGGGAGAGTTATAAATCTGAAGTTATGTTCTATGAGGAACTCCAACTATAATAACTTTCTTCGTGTCTCACCACAGTAAGATGAACGGAGCTACAAGCAATAGGCCTACAGAGTCCGCCGTTCTGTGGGAAGGTAATAGCGTCGAGGTCCAGAGAGATGATGATGATGATGATGATGATGATGACGATGATGACTGCCATTCCAGTTCATCATAGCGCGTCATTAATGTCCCATCATCACTCTCGTCGAGGGCAGAGCTGGCGGAGGGAAAGGGTGCTATCAGCTCGTAGGATGGAGAGAGGGAGGGAGGGAGAGAGGGAGGGAGGCGCTACTGTTTGAGTTCCAGAGCCCAGACATGTTGAGGCCATCCTGTCCGTCCTTTACTCTTCTTATCGCCCGCTGACGAGGAGGATGACGATGAGGATGACGATGATGTTGCCTTAGGGATCTCCACCTGTAGACACGTGACAGTTATTGTTATTTATGTTATGCATATTGATCTATGTTTTAATACAATCAGCCCTGCTCCCAGTAGACCACATGGACAACACACTCACACCAGGACTGATAAACCCATAGCAATACAAAATGGGACTGTGCGATACTGTAAATACATTTTGCTATTTATTCTCTTTACTTATACTTATTTATTGTTTGTTTATCTGTGTCTTGTACTTCTCCTTCCCTTGCTGCTGCAACATTGTGGGATTGATAAAGGATTTTGAATCTTGAATTATCTTTATATGGGCTGGTATGGGAAAAAAAATATATAGCCTATAGCTAGACAGGCGATTGACAGCAGCCTTTGTCACCATGGAAATGATTTTACATTTCTGTCATTGTCACTGTTCTCAAATGTGCAGCGTGATACATTTATATATATATATATATAATAACACCTTACTGGATATTAGACGTTGATCTTTGCTGAATGTTTATGAGAGTTGGTTTTCAGGTCACACTTCGTAGCATAATGTTTTTATCTGTTAATTTGGTTAATGCTCTAGAACACTATAGGCCTACAGTTTGCAGTGATTTTTTTTAGATAGCCATTATTAGACTTATTAACATTACGATACTAAAGTTAATAGAAGAATAACCTGTTAGTGTTCACATGCTCCACACTTTCAAATGTATATATGCCACCTGCCTTACTCGGGTGTTCGGGTATAACAGCATAATTAAAATCATTAATAGCCTACAGATTTGTAATAGTTTTATAAAATGTTCAAATCTGCTTGTGTGTGTATGTGTGTGCACGTGGACGCTTATATCAATAACGCATTTCCTGTGAACAGTGTAAAGTAAACGGAAGGACTTAGGCTATTGTTGTGAAGAGCAGGACCAAGTAGATTTCAAAGTTAAATAAAGTCTCAAATATTGTTCTTATTTTCCGAGCCCTCTCGTTAAGACTTGCGGTTCGCATCTGCCAGCAGCTGAAGTCGTTTAGCCTAATCAAAAATAGATTAATGTACATGTGGTAGAAAAGCATTATAGTATTATAATTATTTTTGCGCTGTATTTCCTTTTCCACAAATAGGCTACAAACGCACGCAAAAGGAGAGTAAAATTACAACAAAGTTGTTTTGACAATAATATAATAATAATAATAATAATAATAATAATAATAATAATAATAATAATAATAATGATCGGACCTCCTAATTAAAGTGCATTTGATGTGTGGACTGAGCAACAAAACAAAGCAATGAGACAATACCCATGCTATAAAGTAATAGTTGGAAATGAGCAAATAGTTCCTTTATAAATATTTAAAAATGGATTTATGGTGCGGTGAGTTATTATCTTGACATTTTGCCACTAGAGAAGCATCCGGTGAAAAATCATGAACGGACTTT
This sequence comes from Sander lucioperca, assembly GCF_008315115.2. Taxonomy (NCBI): domain Eukaryota; kingdom Metazoa; phylum Chordata; class Actinopteri; order Perciformes; family Percidae; genus Sander; species Sander lucioperca. The sequence goes on from NC_050176.1 coordinate 37,406,083, forward strand.
GTGCCGTCACTGAGTGTTGTGTTTGATGACACAGTGACACTGACCTGCTACAGGCTAACAATGTCGACTGTAGTCATTCTTATTCAATCGGTCTATTCTCTCTGAAAGACAGTATCTCCAGGATTTGCACCAGCCCCGACTCATCATGTTTCTCTATACTTCAAACTTCATAAAAATGTGACAGCATAATGTCGCCTTGCTTTTAGCAAATACAGCCCACACCAATGAAGCGGTAAACCACTGTTCTGTTCGGTAAACACACTTTACTCCATCAGCCATCCATCCAGTCCAGCACTAGATGCGGAAAGCAACACAGTAGCCTAAATTCTAACTTTGGGTGACTTTGAAGTATAGTGGCCTTTGAGTATAAGCTTCTTTCTTTTTGCAGAGTGAGGAATAAAATATCAAACACATGATAATCTCATAAAACATAAGCATTGCTCAAACAGAACTCCTGCAGTAGGCTTGCGCCTTCATGTAAACGCATTCATAATTCAACCCTCTGCACTGTGCGTTTACTTTTATTATTGACACATTTAAATGCTTTACTTGTTACGTTTGAAAAATGTAGGATTTTCTTGCTATTACTTAAAGTAGGCTATAACGGATTTTAATATTTTGTCACCACTGAGGAATATTTATTTGTCAATATGCTGCAATTTCTAAGTGTGCCTGTACTGGAAATGTACATGGCTAGACTAGACTAATGAAAGAAAAACAAAGACAGAAAAAGATACGAGTTAAATAAAAGAGTGCTCATTGGTGTCCTTCCAGAAATGTGCTTATAGGCTTTAATACACGATCAGAAACGGCCAGATCTGTGTTTTCAGGGTAACTCTTTATGTGTGTGTGTGGTGGGGAAAAAACAGCAAAAAATGGGACGTATCGGGCCTAACCCAAATCGACCTGATTCGCAAACATATTTCGGTCCAGGTGCGTTAATAAAGCCATAAGGTCCTATAAAATGCCAGCAGAACGTGTCAGTTATTACTGCAAACAGGAGGAGGCTGTGCACAATGATATAGGCCTACACAACTATACACCCAACAAGTTCATCCCCCGTTGTGTTTATTGTGTAGTGTTCTAGTCTCGTGGCCGCAGCTGCCTCATCGGCCAGAACAGCTCGGTCATGTTCTTTCATCACAACAACAAAGTAAAAAACAGTAAAGGTTTCATAAAATATCAAATTATAAAATAGTAACACGAAAAGCGACATAACAACAACAACAACAACAATAATAATAATAATAATAATAATAATAATAATAATAATAATAATAATAATAATAATAATAATAATAATAATAATAATAAATGGATGTGGATCAAATACTTAGGCCTATTTGAATAAGGAGTTATGGTTTTACACACACTGAGTTTATCTTGGTTATTATTCTGGACATGTCCCTGTTATGAATAGCACATCACAGGCTAATGTCATTATAAGAACATATCATTTTTTCATGTCATTTAATCATTTGGTAAACATTTAAAATGGTCATCTAATTGAATGTCATAACTAGGCCTACTTCTAACTAACATTTCACAGCCTGTACTATAACTTTCTGATATTATAAAAAATAAAAAAAAGAATACATATAGCTTAATGTACTCAAAATGTGCTTTAGATCTTTTATGCAATGTCTATATTAACCCGATAGGGGTTTTGTTAGTGTGTTGTTACACTTAACTGAAGGATTTTTGAAGGTTCTTGCAAGGTTCCAGTCCCATGTGCTCTTAGTTCAGGCTCTATTAGTCTGCAGGCTACATATCACTCAAAGTGATGTATCACTGTGTTCCCAGTCAGGCTGCTGAAAGCAGCACTAGCAACATTTAAAATTACAGCTCTCTATGTCCTGCACATTTACTTGATATCACTGACTGTACCAAAATGCCACCACGTATGATAGATAGCAATCAAAACAGGTTGTAGCACTGCAACAAAATAAAAAGATGTGCCGTAATTCAGTCAGTACCATGCAGGTCTGTCACCAAAGGCGAATGGTTTTTGTATCATGCTCCAAGTTGAAATATTTAAGATAATGATCTAAATTTACATTTGCCATCAGTTTGCCATTGCACTGTGATAACATAATTCAGGTAAAGATTAAACATGCACATATTTTGTCATCGACAAAAGTCGATTTTGCACAAACAGGATCTTTGGATTATTCCAGTGCAGTACAATAAACATCATCATCCACATTGGGCCACCCTGAGGTAGGCCATAGCTGTAAACAGTGACATACAACAAAACAGTGTGGATGAAGAAAAAAAAACTTATTTTAATTGAAATATCTGGCCTATCTTAATTCTCTCTTGCAGTGTAATATAAACTCAGAGTCCCTGAAATGACTGGGTTTATTACCTCAAGTCCCCCCTTATTTGCAAGCTTAGAGGTCATCCTCTAAATACACTTTAAATTCACTTATGGGTTAACCACTTCATCATTAATGTAAGAGCAGACTGAGGAGCATAAGCAACATTAAGTGCTTACTTTATCTGCACTGAGAATCAAACTCCCTTAGTTACTCCTCTCATACATGTTTCATTTTAAATAAATGGTGAAGGAATTTTTAAACAAATTAAAGAATTCTGTTCACATATATATAGCCTATTTTTTTATTCAACTGTAGTGTCTCAGTTGTAGCAGGGGGAGTGTGTATTTGAATCCAGGACTGGAGTTTCATGACAGAGTTGACATGAGTTATTAACAGGACTACATCCTTCTATTAGTGATTGCAGTTTGAAACGTGAGGAAAATTTGCTTTCTGGCTTCAATTATGCACCACACTTCCTATAGGCAGCACGTTAAGGCAACAGACAGGAAATAATTATTCTGTTCGATTTTCTTCTTGTCTATTCTGACCTGCTCTCTATGATCATGTATTGTTTATTTTACACTTAATTTCCCTTCCTGGACTGAAGCTCGATGTTATCTCTGGATAAGATGAGATGTGATGATGTATCAAAACAACAGGCAGACAGTTTTGTCACAGTAGAATCAATGATGCTTAGTTCTGTTTGCGTAATAGTACATTAAAATACCCTACATTATTAGCTTTAGCCAGTATGATCATACAGAGTATATGTATATGTAAATACAATATAAATAAAATAGCAATTTGGTAGTAGCTACTGTGTTCGAACAAGCACAGCTGAAAGGTATTTCAATGTCTCCAATGTGCCAAACAATGAATCCTTAGGGTGCTTGTAAAGCTGTAGTCATAGGATATGGGCAGCATATGCAGAGCTGGGACCGAAATGATGTGGATAATAAAGTGGACTGTAGGGATGAAAGCATCAAAGTGTTGATAGGAATATTAGTGCTGGGTCTACACGGCTGAACCTGACCCCTCCTGGCTCCACGTTGTCTGAGGATGGCAACCAATTTTCTGGCTCCACCGTTATATGGACTTGGTCATTTGGACCATACAATTATTGTGTAAACATCTTTTTGTTTTATATGGTTCAACTGTATGGGGATATGTTTTCAGTAATCAATGGTTAAGGAGTCAAGTGTTAATTATAAAAATGGGTAAACACACTTACAAGTTACTGTTTACTCTCTCTTCAGCAGTCTCCCCTAGATGCTTCACTGGCTTTTTCAAATTTCTCCCCCAAATAAATAGGGCTATGAGATTCCATGTGTGTATGTGTGCGTAATTCATGCACAGGAAAACGCCTGTGTTGCTGTTTACTTTTTTCTCTCATGTGTAGCCTGGCTTTTTTAGCTGGGTTTGTGCTAGCTCTCTGGCCTGCTGACTTAGTTAAAGATGACAAAACATTGTGTGTGTCAAATGGTGAGGTCTAAATGGTATTTGGACGGTCTACACTGGTAGCGTGTAATGCTAGAGTCTCCGTAGACGACAGATTCAGCCTATAGGCTGCATAGGCCCATTTATGATTACATAAAAATAAAAAAAATATATATTACAGAATAACGGTTTCCTACTTTACATTTCCCTGTTGTTTGTATTATTATCCTCATCTTCTTGCTTTGTAAAATAGCCCACCGAGAGCTGACTATTCATAGACTTCCGTCTTCATCTTCTAATCAATAAATGAGATTAGTCTAGACAATCAGCAAAAAATATTCCTGCTTGTTAGTGAATCTCAGTCAAATTGCCGCTGAGCTCAACTTTATTTAGCCTGCTGTGCCATTTTTGTAATGATGCAGAAATATGTATGGGTTGCAGATCATAAAAAAAACCATTGAAGCGGAGTCTATCATACACCTTCTACTTTCTCTTGCAACGGTCAATATATAACGTTATCCTCTCAAAAATAACCTCGTTTGCAGATCGCAAATGTAAAGGCCTGATAGCCAGTGACCCACGACCTTTAAAACATAGCCGCGCAGGATCCTACATTCATTCAGTTGGCACAAAGCAGCCATATATTTTAATAGGCTTGTAATTCCTTTTTTGAACAATTTGTTCACGCCTTTCTTTCTTTCTTGTATAAAGGAACAGTAGATTTTGAATTTGAACAAATAGGCCACATTTCCGTATGGATTATAGCCATGTCCAAACTGATCTGTAATCAAATGTTTTAAAAAAGCTGAGTTGGCCCATTGTTTTTTTAATTTTTATTTTTTTTATAAATTCTCTAATGTGTTACCAATACGCACGCTGATTTTACTCACATTGTCTTATTTTGTATTATTTATTATGGTCTGTTTTTGTCCTAACGTGAATAGCAATGAACAAAATGAATGTTGTTTCTGTTAACAACGTTTTCATATTAGCCTACTGTATTTCCCGTCAGAGCTGCCTTTTTGACTCAGTAGCTAGAACTAATGAAGAGAAGGTATTCACAGGATGGTCAACTGTGACCTTCAGGCGTTAATCTTCGTGCAATAATTCAGTTTGAGAAAAGCAACAATGAATCATCTCCTCCCTTAAAAAGAATTGAATTTAAGTCATGACTCATGCCAGTTAAATGTTTTATGATTATTATGATTATTACTATTATTACTATTATTATTATTATTATTCATTTTTAAAAAAGGCGACTGCAATTGACAAAATCAAGAGTAGGCTACGTTTAGACAAGTTTACAATCCACTATAGGCTATAATTAATAGACTAGTTTATCTCTGTTTACCACGGTGTTCCTTTATGGTAGGTTTAGACTCAACCAGAAAATAATGTGGTTTGAGTCAGCTCCAGCAATAATAACAGGTAGGCTGATATCTGAGTTATTTAGCCTACTCTTCTGTTATTAAAAAAGACGTTCAGTACAAATGGTGGCCTCATAGGTTCATATGTAGACCTATGTCATGCTCTTACCGCCTCTCTCTTCCTCCGCTCCTCCCGGGCCTCCGTTTTTTTCAGCTCGGCCTTAAAAGCCTGCGTGTCTCCGTGCTGTCCGTCCTTGTCCAGGATGTCCATCAGGTAGGAGATGTAGCTGGTGGCCAGCCGCAGTGTCTTGATCTTGGACAGCTTAGTGTCGGCCGGGACGTTGGGGATACACTCCCTTAGCTCCGCAAAGGCCGAGTTGATGCTCTGGGTCCGCCGCCTCTCCTTACGGTTGGCCGTCGGTCTCCGTTTCACGGGCCGAGGATGTGTGTGGTGGGGGTGCATACCCACCGCGGCTCCGTTCACCGAGATGGCGCCGGCCCCCGGAACCAAGCTGCCGGGTCCGTAGTGGTGGTGATGATGATGGTGGGGGTCCAGGCCGCCGGTGGACCCGCCGCCGCTGTTGCCATGGTACTCTGGGCTGTAGCCGGGCGCGAGGCTATATTCTGTGGGGGACATATCCGCGTGGCTTATCAGCCAGCTCGTAAAGTACGGAGGAGCCCCGGTATCCTCGTGACACCGACCGGCCGCCGCCGCCGCCGCATGCAAGGAATAGTGGTGGCTGTCGTGGTGGTGCATGACCGGGTGATGAGGGAAGCCCGAGACAAGACTCATAGTGACACACACACACACACACACACACACACACACACACACACACACACACACACACACACACACACACACACACGCACACGCACACGCAGGTCCTTCTCGGATGCTGCAGCAGTAAACTCGCCTTCGCTGTTTAACGGTTGTCCAGGGCAGATGTTTGCATCTTGGATAATCACCCAGCGGATTCCGACAGAAACAACCCGCCTGGTCCGATCGTGACGGTCGGTAGCCTATAGCCTATTCCGTGCAACAGTAGGCTACACCCGGGCTAGTCCTGTGTATAGTGGCCCTGTAGGCCGCTTAGTTCTGTTCAAACAACTCCTCCTCCTCTAAGACATTGTTTCTCTCTCTTTTTCTCTCTCTCCCTCTAGTTATAAAGTCACAGCAGCGTTTATCCCTCGATCCTTTTCTTCTCCTTCTTCTTTTTAGAAACTCACTCACAGTGTGTAGCCTATTTCCTCCTTTTTCCTGTGCTTCATCTCATCCTCTGTGAGTCAGTTAGCTGTCAGCCTCAGAGCCGTTTGGCAAGGCAGGACCAGTCTGGGCAGGCACTGGGTCACTACTGGCTAGTTGATACTGAGCTATGGTAAAGCCAGCTTGTCTGTATGAGAGAGAGAGAGAGAGAGAGAGAGAGAGAGAGAGAGTCTGATTTACTACGTCATCTTTACTACCGGGGAGGAGAAACTGACTTCAGAGCATCTGTCAACCAATGGCGAACCCCCGCCCCCTCATCTGGCCCCGTCTGCAGGCTCTGTTTACTTCTCTTTAATGTCAATGGGCCTGCTAAATAGACCTGCTGGCTCTCTCACACACGCGCGCGCGCGCACACACACACACACACACACACACACACACACACACACACACACACACACACACGAGGGCCACGCGCACGCATGCCCAGCAACAATTAGCTTACAAGGTCAGGAATAAAGGGAGATGATCCTGTTCTCGTTTCTAGCATAAAGTTTGACTAGTATACACATACGGTAGCCACAATGTAGGCTGTCAGTAGCCTATATGCCGTTTTTTAAGTAGGCCGATTTATTTATGTAGCCTATAGGCTATTTCAAAACGTTTTCCGAAAAATATAACACTGCTTTCCAGTTTTAAATAGGACACGCTATATTATTATTGATATATAGCCTATAGCATTGGCTACAATGATTTAAAGTGGGTATCTTGGGGGCGCCTGGGTAGCTCACCTGGTGGAGCGTGCGCTGGGTTCGCGCTGGGGCGAGCGTATAGAGGTTCAGTCCTCGCCGCAGCACTGCTGCATGTCATCCGCCCTCTCTCTCCCCTTTCATGGCTAAACTGTCCAATAAAATGCCAAAAAATGATCTTACAAAAAAAGTGTGTATCTTGAGAAACCAGGATATACAAAGCTGGTGTTTGGAAATACATTCATCATTCATTTTGATAAGCAAGTTCAATTTAATTGTATTGATTAGGGGGCATATCATATCTGTTGAAGCCAAGCGGACTATCTAGTCCTAAAAATTCGTAGCCTATATAATTCAAAATGGCAATAGCAAACGTCTGGGGAGACCTGGTACGCTGTGTGTATCTGATGGGTACCATTTGGGTTGTGTGTTCTCAGTTTGGCTTAACTTGTGCTAGCAGAGCAAATGAAGGAACCAGTGGTCCACATATTTACAGTTGACATGATGTCAAATAGTCACTCTGTGAAGGCCACAGAAACAGACACTAGCCAGCCCTGGACTTGTGCAATGCATGTCAGTTTTCTGGACTTAAATAAATACATTTATTTCGTTGCTATAAAAGCAGGGATTTTTCACACACACACACACACACACACACACACACACACACACACACACACACACACACACACACACACACACACACACACATATACACACACACACACACACACACACACACACACACACACACACACACACACACACACACACACACACACACACGATAGCAACACCAAAGAATGGTCAGTGGACAGTTGGCTCTAATTTCCCAGTGTTCACTGATAATAATCCTAGAAAAATGATCCCAAATGTAAAAATGGCACTATATTTACTTTATTTTGTTAAGAGTAATGAAAAAGTCCAAATTTGATCTTAATCATTTCCTTGTGATTTGTAATATGTTCCATAGGCCTACAAAATACCATTGTTATGTAGGTATAGCCTTTTTGTACATATGTAATTAAATAGTTACCACATGCCTTTGTAATGTTTTTTTTTTAGAACTTTAAGTAGCTGTATTAAATAATTGTGTATTTTACTTTACAGTAGCCTAAAGAAAGACGAATTCTAATCTTTTCTTTCTTTTTTCTTTTTTTGTTTGTTTACAAACATGCATAGATAGGCTATAAGGCTATCTGTGAATTTGACTTGAGCGTTGAAGCCTAGTCCTTAAATCATTTATTGCTCCTTCCAGAAGACCCGTTTTCCAAATCAGCTATGAGACCAAATTAAAGCTGGGAAAGGTTTAACTGCAGATGCAACCTAAAGAATACTATGGATGTGACGTTTCATACGTCCATATACGAGATAGATAAGCCCTAAATGTATATAAAATAATAATAATAATAATAATAATAATAATAATAATAATAATAATCATAATAACAACAATAATAATAATAATAATAATAATAATAATAATAATAATAATAATAATAATAACAATAATAACATTTATAAAAAATAAAATAATAACAGCCTATTTCTAAAGTAAAACACTGTTGATGTCAATCAGCATACATGCGATCCAGGCAGTTGCACTAGCCTATAACGGCTACAGTTTATGAGGTTTAACAGAAAACTTGAAATCCGACTTCATGTACCCTAAAAGTGCACCCGGTAAAATGTCCGGGCTGTTCCGAGCTGACACTGTGACCGACCTCCTGACCGCTTTCCTCAGTTTCAGCAAAAAGAAAAGCCCGCTGGATCTCCGGAGCTGCTGAACTTTGAAATAGCCGTTTTGAACACATTTCAGAACCTTAACGTTTTCCTTTTTGTTTTGCTACACGTTCTTTCTTCCCGTTTATTTCAACACAAGGAGCTTTTGAACAAGGCAATCCCCACAATGAAGTTGAAAATGTGTAGCCTTCGCACAAGACTATCCCTCCTATCCATTTCAGAGGGGTCACAACACGGCGCCCTGGACGATATAAAGTTTCGATATAAACGTCCAAGGTTATTCTTCTCTTTCTACTCTAGCATGACAGTGATGTTAATACTTATGAGCTTTCATGTCCAACGTATTAAAACAAGCAGCTAAAAGATCCAACACATATTTACTCAAATATGAATGAATACAACATTTCTATACTTCTACTTCAGTTCAAAGAGAGTGGGAGAGAGAGAGAGAGAGAGAGAGAGAGAGAGAGAGAGAGAGAGAGAGAGAGAGAGAGAGAGCGAGAGACAGACAGAGATAGACCAGAAATCAAATGGTAACTTAGATCTAAGCCATGTGGAAAATAAATAAATACATAGGTCTAAATAAATACATACATAAATAAAATACCCTTGTTCCTCTTAATAAAGCTGTCTAGGTGTAAGAATAATTTAAACCTGGGCTTTCTTAAGTTTCACCATTAGAAATGTCCAATTTGCTTACAGTCAGTAGAGGAGCCATTAGAAATTTAGAACAATTCCATGATACCAAATTATCGAACTAGTAATCTCAACAAATATTCAGTCTGAGGAAAAACATTATTTGTTTTATTATGCTAATTTCCATTAAATTGAATACTAATAGAAATTTGGTTAGGGATGCCTGGAAAATCTTGCTGGACCTTTGGATGACCCTTTTGAGGGCTCCTGAATATACTTGCTACTTCTGAATTTATGTACTTTATGCACTTTATGTATGCTTGCATATTTAATATTCTTCTAGCCTTCTAACTTTTTCAGTCAATTATCGACTCTACATCTCCACTATAACACTGTTTAGCTATCGGGACCTGAAGAAGAGGTACTGCATTTGGTGTAGAGACGCGTGTTGTTAGTTTCAGTGCTGTAAATGTGAATCTAAAGTAAGGTGCTGAACACAGCTAGCATGCTTCCCACAGTAAGAAAATGCCAGAAGCCTGACAGAGGAAGCTGTATATGTTTCCTACGTCCAGAGAAGGACTTCCCATTCTGGTGTTAACCCCCACTTTTGGTTCTCTAGAGATGTCAGGAATAGACATAAAGCCCTGGGCAGAGGGAGATATAGAACTGGGTGCAGACCAATATGAGTTGTGGACAGTATGTGGGCTTGGGTGATGTGGTGATTTCATACAGAGAGTTATTGGTCCCAGGCAGGTTGTGGACACACTGAACGTAAAGAGCCAGGTAGTAGCCAGATGGCAACGAGGCTAAATTTCCCCAGGGTGGACACTGTCTTCATTTCTGACTTCAGTAATGAAAAGATATATATTTTGGCAAGGCACATCAATATTAAATGAATAAATGAATCAATTGAATCAATACAATGTTTAAAGCTGTTATCATTGGGTCACTTGGGGGCAGCAGAACAAGCTGTTAATGCACTGACATAGTATAACCTACTAAAGGTGAACATGTTAGCAAACAGTTCCTTCTTTTTACATCCAGCAGATACAGAGCAACATTATCCTTCATTTGGAGTCAAGTTTTTGTCCACCTGATAGCGTTAGTCCAAATTTTCACTCTACTTTAGCTCTGTTTTTGGTGTCTACTAACTCCGGAGGGAACTATCTGATCTTCTTAGCCGCTAAATGCTCCATGTGTTCACCAGCTAGTTGCTAACTTTGTCAGTCTTTTGTTGCTGGGCAGTTATAGCATACAGAGTATTTTTGGCTGAAAATAACTGCCTGCTGGGGCTGAAAATTGAGTTGATGAGAGCAGTAGGACTGAATCAAAACCAACCAATCTGTAAAACCAAAACAATTAGCTGAAACATGTTAAAATACAAATTGAGCTCAGGGGAACTGCAAAATGAAGAGTTGGTTGATAATTGTCTGTGGGATCAACACTACGATGGGCTGACCCCTTTCACATTGCATGTAGTCATTTGATCTATTGTTAATATGGAAATATTGAGTACTGCAGCTTTTAATAGACATTGGTTTGATTTGCAGCAAAGCCAATCATTAGACCTCAAAAGACTGGGAATACCCATTGTTACCCATACCCATTGATTAGAGGCCATATTAAATGTTAAGTGGAATTTGTATTGCTATTCGTCCATAATGCTCTAATAGTAGTAATACTGTCTAATCATCCATGTATGACACTAAATGCAATAAAATGCCTCTCAATGAAAAGACTAAGAACTATCATATGTCAGCAGAACTGTCAGCAATGTGCTTTTTAGGGGACGCAAACAGCAAATATCACAAATGAGATTGTTGAGTCATTAATTTGTTTTTACAGAGCTAAACTTGAAACTGATCACAAACTTTCAAAGGCTTTAACCAAACCCCCACTTAAAGTGTAGTTCATTTCAGCGGTGCAACCTTGGTCTCAGAAAAGCCAACTGCCTTCTGTGTTTTAGGACTCAATCCTGGCCTGTGAGGCTGTATGGATTTTGAAGCCTCAATTGTCTGACAGACCTGTTTAGAGCATAGGGTAATGCAGTATGAAGCCCAGGCATATTATGTTCATGTTGCTGAAATGTAATGGTAGGACTCACATGGGACAGCTTTTCACAATCAGTGAATATGCACACTTTTTGTGACAGTTGCATGAATACAATAGCATACTTAGATGGATATTACTCCATGACTGATCCGAGAATGACTAAGAAACAGAGACAACATCCAAGGAATACTAAGGGAATATAATTTAGAAAACAGGCTACAGGGAAACAATTAAATATCTGTGCTTTAGTCTTTCCTGTCAGCAAAATGTAAAACATGTATGGGGTGAATATATATATCCCGGCAACAGATAAACAGCCGTAATCGTGGCAGCTATACAATGAATAGCCTATATGAGTTGTTGAAATGATTATAAGTTAACACTGACAGAAATGTATGTTTATTGTAACTGGTATTTTGAGTGGTGATAACAAACAGTGTAAACCATGTTAAGGTTAGAAGGGTTTAGTATAGGTGCAAAACAGCTAAAATTGATAAGACTACGACTGGTTCAAAGTGCTAGCTGCAGCCTAAACATGGTCGTTACTAATGTTTGCACGCTCTAATTGGTTATAAATGATGGTTCAAGATAATAAGATATGTTTTTCGTGCTGGTTATAATGTGGGAGAGACAGACCTGAGAAGAGAATGGGGGTTGGAATGTGTGGAGGAATTCTCTGTGAGGAAGGCATATGATTTATATTTGTTTAAGTGTTGAAGGGGGGGCTGCATTCTGTGTGTGTGTGTGTGTGTGTGTGTGTGTGTGTGTGTGTGTGTGTGTGTGTGTGTGTGAGAGAGAAAGAGAGAGAAGGGGAGAGATCAGGAGCCTGACCGACTGACCTACAGTCTAATTATGTATCATTATCAGGAGACACAAACCGATCTAAATTACTGCAACAGCTCCCATTCACATAGATGGATTACACAGAGCAGGCCGACACGCACACATGCACACACGCACGCACGCACACACACACACACACACGGACGCACGCACGCACACACACACACACACACACACACACACACACACACACACACACACACACACACACACACACACACACACACACACCATGTGCCCTCTCCTCTGATCTCAACCATTCCTCCTCTGTACAAATAAACCTGACATAGTAGCAGGGCCTGTGTGTGAGTGTGTGTGAAAGAGAGAGAGAGCGAGAGAGAGAGAGAGAGAGAGAGAGAGAGCGAGAGAGCGAGAGAGAGAGAGAGAGAGAGAGAGAGAGAGCGAGAGAGCGAGAGAGAGAGAGAGAGAGAGAGAGAGAGCGAGAGAGAGAGAGAGAGAGAGAGAGAGCGAGAGAGAGAGAGAGAGAGAAAGAGAGAGAGAGAGAGAGAGAGAGAGAGAGCGAGAGAGAGAGAGAGAGAGAGAGAGAGAGAGAGAGAGAGAGAGCGTGTCAGGCTGTGTGATGACGTGCAGGTACATTCCAGAGCAGCGGAAGTTTCTTTTCAGAGTGAAGTGCTGTTGCTGCTGCTGCCTGGACTCAATTACAACTATAGTGCAACTCTATAGGCTACAGTCATCATGTGTTGAGCTCAGCTGACTTTATCTGTTGCAAACATCGCATTGTGGTATACTTTTAATTATAACCAGTAGTGTTAAATGAAATATAAGAAAGCATGATCCCCTGATGTTGATCACCACAAGGTGGGTTATACTGTCAGGAAATAAATCCTTTTCTCCTTGACAAAAACCAATCTAGCCTACATCTATTAAGTAGTAGCAATTGTTAAACTCAGTTCTGCAAATTATCAAAAACCATTGGGGTCATCCAAATCAAAGGGATTTATTCCCTTTGGGAGCACGAGTGCTCGGTACATTTCATTGCAAACTGGCCTTTAGATTTTGAGATATACTCTGTACAAAGCTGACCTTTTTTCACTAGCACATGCAATTTCTCTGGGGGACCCATTAGGTTTTGTGATATCCTGATATGACTGAATCACAGTGTTGATATCTGATGAGTACAGGTGGAAATTTTGACATTATGGTAGCAAAGGAGGAAAAGTCAGGGGGGAGGAAAATCAAGAGTCATCCCCTGGGGACTACGAATATTGCTTTGCCAAAATAAAAGTGAATCATTCTGGTAGTTATTAAACAAAAAAACAACTTTATTCCTTAATTGGCACATACACACAGAAGAATGTAGCAAAATTCTATTACTGCATCCTGACCGATGGGTCAGGATGCAGTAATAGAATTTTGTATTAGGAGCAGTGGACAGCTTCTTTCATACACATCCAGGGAGCAACTTGTCTAGACTTGTCACACTTTGACATGTTGCCCTCGGAGGCTGGGATTGAACCCCCAACCTTGTGGTTATGGGTTGACCACTCTAGCTCTGAGCCACAAGCTACCCCATGAAATCTCCCTCAGTGCTGGACAGATGGACCATCATCCTCTAAATCCACAGGTACCGCCAAAAATGTGGTCAAAAATAAATGTATATTGACTTCTTGGGGTTTTAAACTGTCATTGTGTTATTTGAAAATCTTTTGGACTTTTTGAGAGACTGACAGCTTGTTTTCTCTGAAATATTAATCTTCATGCAGAAAAAAACAACACTTGCTGTGGACATCCTTGGACTGTCCTTAAATATTACATAGTTGTCTTCTGCATCTTCTTCCTTCATCTGCAGTGAGGCTGATACCGCCAACAGCAGTACCAAATGCAGTTACTGGCTATTTAAAAAAATCTGATCTGAGTTTTCTAGCTATACCTTTATGCTGTTTTTAGCTTTGTTAGTGATGTACTGTAAAGAGAGTCAGAAAGAGTCCACAGCTAGCTGAGTCAGTGTTAAACAATACTAAAAGACAAATAAACTGTAAAGGGGAGTCTATGATAGCCATCCAGAACCACATTGCTCAGCTCTTCCTCTGTGGTGTTTTCTTTATTCTTATTGCACTGGCCCAATTTGTGTAATGGTCCACCTGGTCCCGGCACTCCTGATTGCCAGTCCATCCTTGATTAAGGCCCCCTTTCTGTGACCATGCAGACTTTTGCATAATCATCTCAAAGATTTTAATTGAATGTCTGTTAAATCACTATATGTACTGCAGAATGAGCTAACACAATAGGGATTGAGCCTCTGGCCCACTGATGGAAGCCCTTGCATTTGCAGTATTAAGAACTGGGTGGTGACGTTCACAAGCTGTGCTGCGTTTTCCATCACCCAGTAGGACTTGGTGTGTCAGAGAAGGTTGGCTGAGCTAACGCAACAGACTCACTCTTCAACTCACTTGTGTGTGAAGTGGCGTGCTGTTTAGTCCGGTCACAGCTGGCGTTGCGAGTGAACGTAGGGTTTGGATCTCTGGAAAGTGATATCCAAAAACACACTTATAATTATCGCTTATTGTCAAAGGTGCCGCCACAGAGAACAAAGATCTTCAAGATTGTAACTTTAATAAACAGCAGGACATACATGTTAAGAAGAGCACCTCAAGCTTTTCGTCTTCAAGTTTGTCCGTCATTTACAGTATGTGCATCAAGAGGTATTTGTATTTCTTGTCATTTCACTGTCACAGAAGCTTAACACTTTTGGGAGAAAACATGTGATTGCTGAATACATTCTGGGGAAGTGAAGATGGGTCCTCTGTATTTTCTGTGCCTTGAGTCATCACACAGAGGCTTTATCTGCCTGTGTGCGTGTGTTCACATCAGACACATCTTTAGAGGGTGGAACAGTCTACGCTACAACACAAGACTGCAGCACAGCTTTGGCTTGTGACACAGTGACAGTGTTAACGTTACCCGGCTTATTGTAAATGAATGATTTTCTGTCTGAGCAAAACATTCATAGACCTCCCCGTAACACTAACTCAGTAATCTACAGTGGATAATACAGCAGCGTGAAGAAAATACCTTTATGACAGCAGGTGTGGTAAAAACACTTCCACTTTTGTCTAAAGCAGTCACTAGAATCAACACAAACTGAAAGTTACATATAGCCACTTTAAACATGTTTACTTTGTTTGGATGATTATTCCCATGTCAGAGCAGGATCATGTTTAAACCAGAAAAATGACTCAAAATGCTTTCCCCAGGTCCTCTCCATATGGTCAGTGCATCCCTCAGAGACCAAAGAGACAGTTAATCTGAGGGATTAGTGTCTTTGTAAAACTGAGAGCTCAGATTGAAACAGAAGGACTCTGGCTGAAACCTGAGAGAAATGAAAACAGGGAAGGGACACTCACACCGTGTGAGAAAACAACACCATTTATTCATCTTCACAGAGTCAAAAGATACATATCACACACCCTCACATTGCCAAAACACACATTTTTCTCTCATAAGTGACTAGACAGGCCTTAGGGGTTAAAGAGTGGATCAATAGACTGACAAGGATTGGTGGTAGACCTGTTATGTTTGTCTCAGGAGCATGGTATGCATCTTAAATAAATGTGAACTTTCCATGTTTCATTTTTTTTATCTTGTTTAATCTTTTTATTCATTGATTGATTTATCATATTACTGTGTGATTTCATACTAGTGTGTGCTTTGCTTGTGAGCCACACAAATATTCCGAAGTTTTTTAAAGGAACAGTCTGACATTTCTGGAAATGGCTCTTTGCCCTCAAACCCACAGTCAGATGGATAGATGGATCAACCTGAGATCAAAAACAGTATGTCAAAAAAAGTTGCATCGTGAACACAGTCTGGGAACATGTTGGGCTCCCAACCTCAATCCCCACTGCTCATATGACACGTCTGTCTCTGTTTCAGGGGATTCAGTTAGGGGAAATTTCCCTGTTGTGGTCTGGAGGAATTGTTCCTTTTTAGCCCCACAGGGCCGAAATGGCAGCGTGTTCATCAGGAGGCTGATGGATGGCTGATCTTTCTGTACTGACATTTTGATTAACTGAAACCCGTTTGAGTCATAACAGTCTGGGATCATTTTAACCCTTGTGTTGTCTTCCCTTCAACCTTTTTTTTTGTGAAGTTTTTGACGTTGTTTTTGCTTTTTCCAATGTTTTAAATTTTTCTTCTACACGTTTTCAGCGCTTATTTCTACATCCCATATTTTCTGATATAAAACAAAAATTTAAAATGGGTCAATGTGACCCGAAGTCAACACAAGGGTTTTAAGGGGTTAAAAGAAAAATATAATATTTAACATTATCTACATTATCTTATGTATTTAAATACATTTTATTTTTATCTGGTATTGCCTTAGATGTATGTGTTGCACTAGGGCTAAGTTGTTTATTCAGAGGAGCAAAGTTAAGTGTTAAATTGTATATTTGATACAGTCGCAAAAGTGTAAATAAGATAAGATATACTAATATTGCGACATAGTAACATTGGTGACAAAGGGCAGATGACCAGTACATCCATAATATTTGGTGGTCACTGGAAATGAATAGCTTGACAATACAGGTCAATTGTTCTGCTAAGCAACTCCCATTGGCTGTCTAGTGCAACCAGTATGTATGTATGTGTGTATATATATATATATATATATATATCTCGTACATACATATACAAATACATACATACATACATACATACATACATACACACACTCACAAGTACATACATACATATAAACATACGTGGTAAATATTATTTATTTATTATTGCGCAATACAAGGGATCAACGTGAAGACAGTAAAAGCAAAAGGAGGAACTAGACTAAAAACAAACAGACAAACAAAAAAAGGTAGGGGGCATAGTATTTGCTTTAGATTATTGTATGTGTGTGTGTGTGTGTGTGTGTGTGCCCGTGCCTGCGTGAGTAGCTAGGTTTCTTGTTTAAAAGATATAGAGGAAAGAGAGAGCGAAAGGGGGAGGCAATATAAGTCAACGGCAGAGAGAAAATGAGAGGAGCCCCTAGGACAGAGACAAGAGAGGTTGCAGATCTGGGTGGGATATATCAGGACATCTGGGTCAGGGCAGAGATTTATGTTTTCATTTTTTCCCCCTTTTCTTTCCCCTCCTATTCTTAAGTTTCAGCTAGTTTCCCTCCTCTTCCTTGATTCTGCTTTCGTCTGAGTTAGGTCGTCTCTAGACCCAGGAGGTGGCTGGTCTGTGCAGGTCAGATCCCCTTTAGAGCAGCCTCCACCTCTGCAGGACTTGGTCTGGGGAGCGGCTTTGTGTTTGGAAATACAGGTCAATTGTTGTGCTAAGCAACTCCCATTGGCTGTCTAGTGCATCAGGTACTGACTCCAAACCAGTTCAGTCCTCCCAATCCACAACATAATAACAACAGTCATAGTACTGGTAGCACCAATGATTATAACAGCAATACCAGTGATACAATAGTTTAGTATTAATATTTTAATAAAAAAATAAAAGAGAAAGCACACACACACACACAATTCCCCCCACGGCAATTGTATGGCTGCAACCAACAATTATTTGTATTGATTAATCTGGATAAAATCCAGCCAATTGTTTGGTTTTTGCTTAAAAAATGACTAAAATGGTTATTCGATTTAGCAAAATAGTAAGCAATTAACTTTCCGTCAATTGAACAATAAATTATTCAACTAATCTCTACATAAAACTACATAGTACTGATAACAGTGATAATGCTTTTAATAGCAGCAATAATGAAACTAATTACAAACTAATGGTAGAAATCCACAGGTCTCAGGTGCTCAAGGGGCAGTAATCCTCGAGCATCGTGGTGGACATCGTTGGTCAGGGAAGCTGTCCGACTGAAGAAGAAGTCCTTCTGATATATGTTATCCTGGAGGACTCTGGAGGCAGGGGTCTGACGGGCCCAAAGGGCTGCAGCCTCTGCCGTGAAAGAGGCAAAGCAGCAGGTGTGGGAGAGGTTCGGAGAAGGACTTTCAGTCGGCACCAAGGTGCTTCTGGAAAACCGGTCTGCCTCATCAGTGGAAGTCTGGGACAGTGCCTGAGAAGTGGCAGACCGTTGTGGTGGTTCCCCTGTTCAAAAAGGGGGGCCAGAGGGTGTGTGCCAATTACAGGGGTATCACACTTCTCAACCTCCCTGGTAAAGTCAACTCTAAAGCAGTGCTGTACTTGAGATGTTTTTCTATTGTCTCGGACTTGTCTTTTGTCTCGCTTTGTTTAAACAGCGTTTTGAAACAAAGTGAACCTTCATCTACATAAACGTTTTAGCTCTGTAGCAGAACTAATCTCCTTCCATATTAATAGGTCTGACAACACATCACATGACTATTTGCATACACTGGGCATGCGTGTGCCGGTGTAAAGCAGATTATTTGACGTTACTCTGCCTTTGAAAATCATGGATGTATAATTTGAAAATACAAAAAATACTTTGGAGAAAGAACAATGGCAAAAAATAAGACATGGGATTTATTTACTTGGGCCGACAACGAGGTGGAACTGTTACTGAAAGGTATGTTAGCCTACCTAACCGATAAGACTGACTGACGTGCATCCTCATTTCCAAAGGTCTCCATTTCTGCACAGTCAGACTACAAAGAAAACCCAGAGTTTTCAAAACCAAAATGGGGTCAGCACTGTATCCAAATGTCTAATAGTGGCGCGAGGCATAAATGTGGTAAAAAGATATGCGTTTTTAAACAAAAACATAGTGTGGATGTAGTCTGTGTGTGTGTGTGTGTGTGTGTGTGTGTGTGTGTGTGATCATGGCAAAATGTGGTCCTGGAGACACATACTGTAGCAAGAACTACCACAGAGGTGGTTTTGAGTACTTTGCCAGTTGTTTATATGTCTGCAGACGGATTTGTAAAAACTTCTTTGAGTTTACTATAGCATCAGAAGCCTGGACCTTTGAGTGTTACGTATTGTGTTTAACTGTTTTAAAATGGACTGCTTTATAATGAGGCACCCAAGGTTAAAGCACTCACCCACCCAAGGACGAGACTTCGGAGAAACGACTTGGCTGGGAGTTCATGTATTCGTGGCTGGGAAGTGGATACTTGGTCAGGACTTGTGACAGTGGAGGGAGTTGAACAGATGACCTTTTCATTACAGTTCAGGCTACCTTGTTACTGCTTGAGTTATCGGTTGAATGCCATGCTCAAGGATACCCTGATGGTACTCAAACATGTGATTGCAGGTTACTGACCGTCTTGGATGTTTGAATCAACGTTTTAGTCATAAGGTCAAGGAGATTCCAGCTATTCCATTCATTATTATTATTAGTGAAATACTATTGGGGTTTCCCAACAATAACAGTCAGAAACGATGAAATCATCATGGCTAAAAAATCGTCATTAAGAAAAACTTTAACAACCCCATGATTAATGGATCACTTCAGCTGTGTGTCTGTAGGTAATTAGGTGCTCATTAAGAAGTAGTCCAAACTAAGCTTTGAGTTTCCATAAGCTAGTCTCTGCAACCCCCCCCCCCCCAACCTAAAAACAGTCAAATCCCTCATGCAGTTTGGGCACCTGAATGGATTTGAGTTTATTTGATCATTACAAAACTTTACATTAATAATAACCCTGCACAGGGTATTTCAGTGTGTGTGTGTGTGTGTGTGTGTGTGTGTGTGTGTGTGTGTGTTCTTGTTTAACTATATTCGTGGGGTCCAAAAACCGGGAATACAGTGTGCTTGTGGGGTCCGGACAGCTTTGTGGGGCCAAAATGCTGGACCCTACAACTTTAAAGGGCTGTTTGAGGGTTAAGACTTGGTTTTAGGATTAGGGTTAGAATTAGGTTATGGTTAGAGTTAGGGTAAGGGGCTGCGGAATGCATTATGTCAATGATGGGTCCCCGCAAAGATGTGTGTGTGTGTGTGTGTGTGTGTGTGTGTGTGTGTGTGTGTGTGTGTGTGTGTGTGTGTGTGCGCGTGTGTGTGAGTAGAAGCCAGGTGGTTTAGCTTTAAGAAGGTGAATAAAACATTTTAATTAATTTGCAATCAATAATTTGGGATACAAGGACACATTTATAAGTTATAATCTTGCCTTTTATCCAGCTACAATACTGCCACCCCTATTCCACCCATTTCCATGCAAATACACACACAAACTCTTTAGGTCTGGATGAGCACATACCGTACAAGGTCATCCATTAAAGCTTCTCTGTTAAAAATCGAGCTTCGTTAACCAGATTTCTCCTAACTTGATGCAGGGAAATGTGTTTCTTGTGTACATCATTTTTTAGAAATCACATTACTGCCAAATTTGGGAACATACACAAATTCAGTTTCCACGTCTGTGTTGTCCTGTTTGCATTATTTCCCTTTCTGCTGCCTTCGTCAGTAGCTCACATATCATCAGTAGGAATTCTACACACAAATGCTTGTAAATCCCCTCACAAACCTGAAGCACTCACTTGGTTTGCACTGAAAGCCAGTTCATTGTGAATCTCATCTCTGATTTGTCTTTCTATCTGTTTAACAAGGTGAAATTGATGACCAGGCTTTAGTGGGTATTTGGCAGCAGTACAGGAAAATAACACACCCAGTATTTGACAGTGTGCTCCTAACATCCTCTGTGGTCATCTGTCCTGATCGCAAAACTCTTACATACTTTCCACTCTACTATGAGAGAAGAATAGATAGCTAGTACATTTTCATGCACCTGTTCTTATGCACACTTTAACTTGTGCATACAAGTACATGTAAAAGCCCTACATTTAAAAACAATGCTTGGCTGACATGGAAAAGTTGGCAAGTTGATAATTTGGAGATGAACCTAAAGCTAATGGAAAATTGAAAACATTAATTCTAATCACTTTGACTATATACAAAAAGTGTCGCCTGTAGTGACAAACCCACAGAGAATTTGTAAATCTGTCACAATCTGGGAAAGACCAAATTGCAGACAGTAGGAGGCAGCAGAATGAATTAAATTGAAGAAACAAGATTATACTTACAGGCATCAAAAGTCCAAGTGAGGCAGCAGATTCAACAGACAGGCAACAGGTCTCCAAACACCGAAACTACAATGAACCAACAGGGGACAAAGGAAACACAGCGACTAAATACACAAGGGTGATTAACCACAGGTGGAACAAATCAGGACGGGGCAGGCAATTACAAAGGCGGGAAAATACACAAGGAAGAAAGTAAATCAAGACATGACACATAAGAAGGGAACCTTCAAAAATAAAACAGGAAACATACTAAACAAAAACTCATCATGATTAGGACAGTATCACTCAAATCTGCAGTTCTCCTGAGCTCTGCATGGCTTTTCAGTGTCTTTCAGCTCATTATTTTGGTTTTTGGTGGAGACCAAAACGGAGCTAAACTGAGTGAATATTGGACTTACTTTCATTAGGAAGCCAGAAATTAAAATCAAAAAGAATCATGTAGCTCAGTGTCTTCTAAAATGTTATGGGCAAGTGTTTTGCAATAACAACTGAACAAGTAGATAATATGTCAGATGCTATGTCTTCAGCTTTTTCTGCTGCCCCCAAGTCGCCAAAAATTATATTACGTAATGCAGCTTTCTAGAAAATAGACATCACGTATTATTGTTATACATAAGATAACAGCCCCGTTTTTTATAAAACAATTGGTGGTATTCTGATATGTAGGAATGGGAATTAAAAACTATAAACAATAAACATTATTTTGCTCTATTAGAATGTGTTTGGAGTCTTTTAACTTTGTTACATAAGGCAGTTGCAGAGTTTGGAAGTTTAATAATTTGCAATACAGTTAGTATGGGAAAAACCACTCCGTAAATGTCAAAACAAGACTGTACATTTGGGGAGTCTTATACCATTACAACTTTTAGGATTGAAATACAATCATTTCTAATTCATATTTTGTTGCAAAACATTCTTTAAATAGAAATGTCGTGGCAATAAGTCAACCTTAGGATAGATGTGACTTTACTCCTCCATCAAGTGAGAAGTTGCTTGTGTGTGTGAAGTTGTTTAATCTCCATTTTCTTTATCCTTGGCCTCCCATTATTGATATGCCTGTGTGCATTCATTTTGAAAAGTAATGTCAGCCATTTATCCTAAAAAAAAAAGCTCTTTCTCCATCCAAATAGAGTTGAGTATGATATAATAATTTAAACACCAATCTACTAATCTACAGCGGTTTACATATGTATACTGACAACTATTTAGGGTTAGTTAAAGGAATGCATTGAATAATATTGCTGATCAGCTCCACCAATCATTTTTGTACTTTGTAAATTGTATATTTTCCAATACAGAATTAAATAAACTGTGGTTGTTTGATGTTTCTCATTTTCTTGGTAAATGTGCTGGTGTTTGACCTAAAGCTCTATCTAAAACACTTCAACATGTTTATGTTTCACAGCAGATTTTCCAAAGAGAGAGCCAGAAACACTTGTGAACAGGGTAAGGCCACATTCAGACAGACAACAGCACTCCATGGAAAAAAAGAGGACCCTGATGCATTTGAACGGGACCAGTCCAATGACGCATCAGAGGTGCCAATGCAGAGGGATCTGGCAAAAAAACATCAGGGTCGTCCAGCAGGAAAGTTGGCACCATGCAATGTCATCCGATTAAGCGCTGCTTGATTAATCAAAAACATTCATAGATACTTTGTAACACAAATGCCATATTTCTACTGTTTATCTTGCGACTGTTGCGATTCAAAATTAAATGATTGCTGCCATGCTAACTTTCTAGAGCAGTAAAATACTTCCTCCTAAAATTAAAACTGCTGTGTACTGTTTTGACATCTGAGAAGCCTTCAAACTCATGGATCTCTAACTAAGACTGGATTTCCTTGATTGTATTGCATTGTTTCACCTTTACCATCAAATGCAGCTCTTTGCATTATTCAATATAGGGGCTGTTTTTGGTCTCAATGCCCACTAACTATAGCCATAGTGTTACCATGTTGAGAGCCACTTATTTTGTGGCAAATGCCTTATGGACAAGACAATGGCACCAGTTCTTTGGACTTCTGGCAAGTTCTTGGGTCAGACAGGTTGTAACTACAATATGGTTGTTTTAATTAGAGGTCAAACATTTTGACCTGACCTGAAACAGACCTTTGAAAAACCTACCCTGGGTTTGGGTGTTTTTTTCACGTGTATAAATCAATTGATCCAAGGGCACGTCAGACCAAATCTGAATGTACCCGAAGCTAATTAGCTACGGAGTAGCATTAAATGCCATTTCCCTGCAAAAGAAAATTCTCCTGTGATTATTATGGCACTTTATGTGATCAGAGCTGATTGTGAGCCATTATGGTACTGTAGATATTCACACACACAAACGCATGCACGCACGTACGCATCACATCAACTGCAGCCTAATTAGTGCAGACATTACCTGCAGTAGCCTGAGGTGCGCACACACACACACACACACACACACACACACATACACATCCACACCCACACAGAGTGCATTTCACTATCTTTGTGGGGACCCGTCATTGACATAATCCATTCCCTAGCCCCTTACCCTAACCTTAACCATCACAACTAAATGCCTAACCTTAACCCTTACCCTAACCCTAACCATAACCTAATTCTAACCCTAATCCTAAAACCAAGTCTTAACCCTCAAACAGCCCTTAAAAGTTGTGGGGTCCAGCATTTTGGCCCCACAAAGCTGTCCAGACCCCATAAGTATACTGTATTCCCGGTTTATTGACCCCACGAATATAGTTAAACAAGAACACACACACACACACACACACAAAATAAATTTCATTCAGCAATTGTATGAACTATAGTATTAGGGCTGCAACTACAATTATTTTCATTGTCGATTAATCCGTCCATTATTTTCTCGGATAATCGACTAATTGCTCTGTTAATACAATGTCAGAAAATAGGGCAACATGCCCTGTGTGACTTCCCAGAGCTATTCTATTTATTATCACGTACGACAAAGAAAAGCATCAGACCCTCACACTTAGGAAGCATTAAACCAGCCAATGTTTTGTTTTGCATAAAAAATTACTAAAATTCGATTTAGGAAAATATTTGGCAATTAACTCTTTATCGATCAAACTGATTTTACTTTACTTACCATTTACTATGTAATGGCCACAATTAGATGAGAAGCCTTGAAGGCTTTTATAGAGGTCAAATTAAAAGCTACACAAGCAGGAAAACGAAAGAAGCACGGGAAATAATTAGAGATCTGGAATCCAAAATCAAAATGCTTGTAAACTTAAACTTGCAGGATGGACAAAATGAAATCTCCAAACAGTTACTACTTCTTAGAACTCAATATAATGAGATAACATACAATAAGGCTGCAGTTAACTTATTGAGGCTCAAGCTACATTTTTATGATCAGGGAGAAAACAGGATTAAACAACAGGAAACCGAAAGGGCAATACATTTCATTGGGGATGCAAATGGAAATACTATTTTTGACCCGCTAGAAATGAAGACAGCTTTTAAAAATGTTTATGAAAATCTCTGCAAATCACAGTACATTACTAATGCGGATGTCAAGATTTTTAAACAAACTCAATATCCCCCAAATCTCTGATGATATCTCTGGATGAACAATGAAGCATGGTTGAGATATTAGAAGCTATATATATATATATATATATATATATATATATGTATACACAATGAGAGAATCCTTATAGTGCATTCCATTTGTACTCAGAACTCGGATTTTCCAAGGTCAAAGTCAAAAACACACCCCCTGACCTCGGATTTCCAAGCTCAAAACTCAGACAACCACCGAGTACCCTGGTCTAAGAATCCAACATGGCTGCTCCACGTATAAACATTTGTGAAAGCTGTAGTAACATACAGTTATTAGCACTTCTTTGTTATTTGTGTCTCACTAAATCAGTCGTACAAGCAGCACTGTCCTTATTATATCTGTGGACAAATTTTTAGGCTGTTTGTATGCACACAAACAGCGTAATACGTTGTTATGAACTTGCATTGATAACAACCTGGCTAGAGCTAATGAATCTGACTTGTAAATGGAACGCATTCAACTCAGGTGTGAAGTCATTCCCAGCAGACCCAGAAGGCAAGGATTTCATAATGTAAGGCTGTATTGGATGGATTATATCCAAAGGTAAAAGTAGTAGAAATGTACTGTACTGCCAAAACAAAGCAAAAGACACGGCTCTTCTCTCGCTTGACGTGGAGAAGGCCTTCGATAGGGTTGAGTGGAAATACTTTCCTTAACTGGATCAAACTAGTACATCTCAACCCTATAGCTGAGCTACTGACAAATGAAGGTGTCTGAGGCCTTCAATATAAGGTTGCCCCCAAGGTTCACCTCTATCACTACTTCTGTTCATACTAGCTATTGAACCACTAGCAATAGCAATTACATCTAGTAGGCAACTACAAGGGATTGCAATTGGCAACAGAGATCATAGAATAGCTCTTTTTGCTGATGATGTAACTTTATAATTATTTTTTTAAGATACTTTTTTTGGGATTTATAAGCCTATTTTTGACAGGACAGCTTACACATGAAAGGGGAGAGAGAGGGGGAATGACATGCATCAAAGGCTGCATGTCAGAACCGAACCCGCGGACGCTGCGTCGAGGACTGAGCTCAGGCGCCCAGAAGTAATTTTATTCTTAAAACAATTAAACACATCCAGCACTGTTAGATCTAATTCGCCTGTTTGGTAGTATCTCCGGATAGTAAATGCTTCAAAATCATCACTAATGCTGCTTAACGGCAATGAAAGACAATTTATAAACCAATGCTTTGACATATTTTGGCATCAAAATAACATCTCATTTAGAAACTATAGCCACACCAACAAACTATGAAGCAATTATAAACTCAGTACATAAATCTATATAGAAAGGTGGATGCCCTTAACTATATCCACGATAGGGAGAATAAATATATTAAAAATGAACATATTGCCTAAATTCCTCTGCACGGTGATGGAGCAGGTGAGGATGGACTCAATGATGGCAGTGTAGAAGTGTACTATCATTGTCTTTGATAGGTTGTTTGAATAGCTTGAACTTCTTCAGCTGCTGCAGGAAGTACATCCTCTGCTGGGCTTTTTTGATATGGTCAATCTCCTACCTGTAGGCGGACTCATCCCCACCAGAGAAGAGTCTAATGAGTGTGGTGTCCTCCGCGAACTTAAGGAGCTTGAAGGACTGGTGAGTGGAGGTGCACTTGTTGGTATACAGGGAGAAGAGCAGAGGGGAAAGGAGGCAGCCTTGAGTGGAACCGGTGCTGATGGTCAGAGAGTTTCCCCAGCTTCACATGCTGCTTCCTGTCAGACAGGAAGTCTGTGATCCACCTGCAGGTGGAGTAAGGCACCTGCAGCTGGGACAGCTTGTCCTGCAGCAGAGCTGGGAGGATGGTGTTGAAGGCAGAGCTGAAGTCCACAGACAGTATCCTGGCGTAGGTTCCTGAGTGGTCCAGGTGCCGGAGGATGAAATGAAAAGCCATGTTGACTGCATCGTCTACAGACCTGTTGGCTTTGTAGGAAAACTGCAGGGGGTCCAGGTTGGTGAGGGTTTGGAGGTAAGCCAGAATAAGGTGCTCAAAAGACTTCATAACCACAGAGGTCAGGGCGACAGGTCTGTAGTCATTCAGTCCAGTGATCCTTGTTTTCTTGGGGGCAGGGATGATGGTGGAGGACTTGAAGCAGGCTGGTACGTGGCATGTCTCCAGTGAGGCGTTAAAGATGTCTGGGAACACCAGAGACAGCTGATCAGTGCAGTGCTTCAAGGTAGAGGGAGAGACAGAGTGGTCCGGCTGCTTTGCGGGGTTTTGTTTTTTAAACAGCCATTTAGCATCACTTTCCAGGATTGTGAGGGTTGTTGTGGTGTACGGGGGGAGGGGGGACTCTAGGGTGGGCAGTGACGAGGCCCCCACACCTACTGGGGTTGGGGAGGTGGGGCTGGAGGGCTGCAGCTGGTGAAAGGAGTCTCACTGCTTCCATCTCTAGAGGAATGATGGCATCCATATCCCCATATCCCCCTACTTCACTGGTAATGCAAGTTGCCCACTCTAGTATCCTAGGAATTATGTCCACATTGACGATTCCGCACCTAAAGACTTATGTCCAATCATTTATGTCAGTGATGATGCAGGATGTAAATAAGGTCTTTCATGAGGCATTTTATAGGAAACACAATATGCATAAGAATACAGAATCATTATACATTAATGTAAGTGAAATGGCAGATCAACTGAATATTGAATGAGTCGTCCATTTAAAATCCAGCCTCAGTACATTCTGAGCTCCTCGTCTCCCTCTTTCTTTCTCGGACTGTCTCTCTTTCTTCCTTGTCCCTCTGTTTACATTCTCCTCAAACCACAGGAAGCCATTTTTAAGGCAATGCCACAGATAGAGAAGCATGTGTGTATGTATGTGTGGGTAGGTGGGTGGGTGACTGATTGTTAGAGATTTTGGCAGAGAGCCGGTTCACCATAAACAAAGGTTTTGAATAATGGAAATCTCATCCCTCTACTAAGAGAGAGAGAGAGAGAGAGAGAGAGAGAGAGAGAGAGAGAGAGAGAGAGATTACTAGTGAATGTGTAAGAGAAAAAGAAGTGGAAATGGAGAGAATTGGAAGTAAATAGTTTATTATGCTGAACCTTTACATGTGTTATTGTGTTCTAACAAGATCATGGTGACTTTTAAGATCAGCTCTAGGCGTTGTTGGAGTTGGCTGATTTAGACCTTGACCGAGATCATTACTAGTATTCACAGCAGTACAGAGTCAGATCTATGTGTATTTAGAAACAGGGATCAGAACCAGCTAAATCTAACAGGTAGAACCATAGAAATAAAATGGATTGAAAGGCCATTTCCGTTCAAATCAACGTAGAAAAATGGTCAGAGCCATTTATATGTGACTAACCGTATAAACTAACTCGAGGCATGTTTTCTGTGAACCGGTGTGGCATGGGGGTTGGCGGAGTTAGCAAGCTAGCTAACTAGCCAGTTGTCCCCTGGGTGGCTGCCTTGCTGGTTCCACTGTGCTTTCATGCTGCATTGGTTACAAAAAATTAGCCGAACGGCGATGTGCTAACCTGCTGGTGCTGGTTGTAACAGTCCCTCCTCCTCACTCTCCGCTGCTCCAGAAAACATCTCCAGAGCTACGTCGGGCTGCTTTCCTCTAAACGAGCTGCAACACACTTTACGGGCCCACTGATTCTTAATGTCACCATGACAACTAACAACAATCGCCATTTTGACCACGGAAGACTGCTCAATATCCTTTCTATCAATTTTATTTCTATGGGTAGAACTAAGCATTTACAGAATTAAAAATTTACGTTTCCTCTATCATATCTTTATGGAATCATGTTTTTTTGGTGAAAAAAAACCCTGATCATACCTTCAAGGAGCATGTGAGAAGTGTAATAAACAGGTTTACTGCTGGGAAAGAAGAATTGAAGAATGACAAGCTGTGCACAAGTAGCCAAAAACATATTCCAAAGGTAGAGGTACATGTGTTAGGAATAACAGCTCGTATACTGCTAAACTGCTGATTGCACAATAACACCAACAGGTTTAATGATATCGTAGACCTAGACATCTATTGAAGAAATAACTCAAAGCCTGAAAGATTAGGTTTAAGTAAAATTCTGAGGAAAACCTGTTTTCCTTGCATCATTTGAATTTTCAAGAAAAAGTTTGACCAATCATTCACCAAAATACACCTATGGCTGTATTGGATGGATTATATCCAAAGGTAAAAGTAGTAGAAATGTAAATGGACTACATTTATACAGTGCTTTACCAGTCTTAACAACTACTCAACGTGCTTTTACATAGTAAACACACACACACACACACACACACACACACACACACACAGTGCGTTTCACTATCTTTGTGGGGACCTGTCATTGACATAATGCATTCCCTAGCCCCTTACCCTAACCTTAACCCTTACCATAACCCTAACCATAACCTAATTCTAACCCTAATCCTAAAACCAAGTCTTAACCCTCAAACAGCCCTTTAAAGTTGTGGGGTCCAGTATTTTGGCCCCACAAAGCTGTCCGGACCCCACAAGTATACTGTATTCCCGGTTTTTGGACCCCACGAATAGAGTTAAACAAGAAGACACACACACACACACACACACACACACACACACACACACACACACTGGTGGCCGAGGCTGCCATACAAGGTGCCACCTGCTTATCAGATAAACATTCACACACATTCACACACCGATGGCGCAGCATCGGGAGCAATTTGGGGTTCATGTAGACTGCAAACCACGACCTTCCGATTGGTAGATAACTGCTCTACCACCTGAGCCACAGCTGCAGAAGCGGGCACTGCAGTACCAATGTGTGTCAGTGGGTCTGTCAAATATGCTGAAGGCCAGAGAGAGACTGAGAGCTAAAATAGAGATATTAAAAGTGAACATACAAAATTACTGTAACAGAACAATTGCCTTTGATGTACAGCTTTTGGATACTTTAGCTCATTTAGTTGTGGGAAAGAGAATTATGGGGTCAACTCAGTGACTACGTCTGCAAGAGATGGGACTGACATCCAACAGAAACTTAGGGTATCAATTCTCAATATTCTGAAATGAAACTAACAAGGCAGGATTAATCAATTATCCCACTGATAATCACTGTTTATAATCTGTCCTACTACTTTTAAAGTGATTTAGCAGTTAGCATGCTGTTTTTCAATTTCGTGAAAGTAATGTGTTTATGAAGCATGAACTTAAAAAGTCTGACAGACTGTGTGCTAATGTGCTGGTGAGAGACTCTGACAATTAAGAAATTAGAGTTGTGTGTTTTGATAATGAGCTCAGTTGTGGAAAAATCAAACAAGCACCTGCAGCAAACCATTGTTATACTGCTGATTGAATTAACTAATAGCTGTTTGCAGACCAATGAGCATAATCCAGCATTGTTGCAACAATAGTGTCAATTCCTCTTTCAAGTGACACATTACATTTAAGTATAAGTGTGAGCTGAAAACAACTTTTGAGACATTACAACAATGAAACCAAAACTCTTCAGTACATTGTTAGTTTTACTGATCTGATGTAAACATAATTGAAAAAATATTAAGATAAAAGTCTCTTGACTGCCATGAGAAAAGCTGAATGGCACGGCTCCCAAAGCAGGAAAGAATAACTTTAACAATTGAAATTTAGGGATAGCACTTTATTCTCTTATTAAGAACCTTTTTTAAGAATAAAAAGGTGAAATAAAAAAGATGTGAACGAGAGTCTCTAAGCGTCCTTGGAGTAGGACTAATTTTATTTAGTACCGGGTCATGGCTTTACTTGGGCTTAAAGCCAGAAAACGAGTGTTCAACATTTCCTGTCAAATGTGTGTTTATTGTAAAACCATACCGCTTACATTGCTTGCCTATGGAGAAGAACTGAATAGAGCAGAATAGAATAGATTTATATCCTTGTGGTTAGCACACAGTACAAGACACAGTGTTTATAATTCTCGTTCCAACAGCAGTCTTTTCAATAAACAGAATGACACTCTGATTTATTGCTGCAGTCCACCACAGTTAGTTAACATTGCTCTTCTCCTCTTCTCTGTCTTTGGGTAGCACTACTTCCTCAGCTCATATACACTTGCACTCAACACAAGCAGAGGTTTGGTCCCATAAAAACTTTCTCAAGATTCTCATATTGAAAGACTGTAAAAAAGTTGTACCCTCAACCTGATTTGGAAAATATTTTTAAAATATCCAACGCATTTTATTAATTAAAGAGATAATGATAACTTTTTTCAATTTAATTCAATTCAACTTTATTTATAGTATCAAATCATAACAGGAGTTATCTCAAGACACTTTACAGATAGAGTAGGTCTAGACCACACTCTATAATATACAAAGACCCAACAATTCCAGTAATTGTTGGGTCATGGAAATATTCCACTTAGAAACTGTCTAAATGTTTCTCCTGAATGGGCTATGTGTCTACTCTAATATGATGATCACAGTTCTATTTGATGTAAGACAGCATTGATTATAAACAAAATGGTTATGCGACATAGACTTTAGTTCTGTGAGAACAGTTGCAGCCTTATAATAGGCTTCATCGGCTTCCCCACTCATCAATATAGAGCAGTGCACTAACATTTTTATGCACCGTTTCAGCCAGTAAAGACCCTATGTTATCTGCTGTGTTGAAATCTGAAAAAAAAAAGTCAAAGCCATTTACTCAGAAGACCTGGTTAGAACTGGTAACATTAGCTCAAGTTCCCATTGGTATGCGCCAACGGCCTCCATAAATTTATGATGCCTATTGCCTGCATCTGTTGCTGTAACACAAGTGTCACAAAAAAAACTTGAATTTGGTCACACAAAAGCAGGCCATGCTTCTGAAACCTCTGCACTGGGGATGGGAAGGTAAAGGCCACATTAACACAGCCTTAACACAGAGTGACTTTGCACAGTACTGCAGCCACTCCATGTTTGTTCCCTTAAAGCAATACTAGAGAACGTTTATCGCAGTTTTAAGCCCCCAACGTCTCCTTCCAGGCAGCGCTGCCTGGAAGGCACTAGGATTAGGCAATGGTTATGGTTAATGTTAGGGTTAAGGTTAGGGTTAGGTGCCTTGAAGTCAACGGTTGCAGCGCTGCCTGGAAGGAGACATTGGGGGCTTAAAACACCATCGAGCCTAGAAAACTTTTCCCGCTTCGGTCCCCCTACAGGGTGGAAGCGGAATTGTCCATTACATTACATTATGCAAGTCTGCCAGATTGGGTAGCGGATCTGTAGTTCAAATGAACTGGACAATGTAATGTAATGGACAATTCCGGTTCCAACCTTTTTCGAATCTTATCTCATAAAAAAAAATAAATAAAATAAAATACTTTATGCGACTATCGTCTTAAAAAAAAAAGAAAGGTCTCCTGCTTTACTGCCGCCTGGTAGTAACGTGCAGAGTTGGGTCAGATTACTTTGAAATGTAGTCAGTTACTGAATACAAATTACACAGCATTTTTTGTAATTAGTAACGTAATCCATTGGATTACAAAATAAACGTAATCTAATCTGAATACTTTTGGATTACTTCAAAATTGAACATGGAAAATATTGCACCTTATTCTAAAATAACGGATTCAAGAATTCATCATCAGACATTTTTTCTCTTGAAACATCATTTTCAATGCAAATGAAAAGCATTTAGCATATTTAGCATTTACAGTTGGTCAAATCTAATGACCCTTACAAAAACCTTCTGGCACAAACTACAGGTGTAGCGTGTGTACTCTACAACATGTAGGATAATGTTTCTTTTTATGTAAATTGTTGTTGCTGCTGTTTTTCATTTAAAGGCCACATGGAGGACTTTGCTCTGGTAACGCAAGAGGCGCACTTACTCAAAATGTTCAGCATTAATTTTCAATGGAAAAAAAGTAAAAATAAAAACTCCATTATGCATTGATCATTATAAAAGAAACAAAAACAAATATGTGTTAAATCACCATCAATAAAACTGGCAACCTGAGAGGAGTAACTCACTTTAATATAGAGAACATATTCGGCATTTAGAATATGAAAAGTTTCATAATTTTAAAATTTCCATATTATAAAGACGTAATCAAAAATGTCATCAAATATTCCTTGACAATGTAACTATAATCTAACATTTTTTCAAATGTATTCTGGTTTGATTATAGTTACTACTTTTTGTTATCTGATAACGTAATCCAGATTACATGTAATGTGTGTGTGTGCCTGAGTGCGAGGTGGTGTAGCAGGGGCCGGATTTTTAAGTGGTTGAATAGTTTCTGGTGAATATCAAATAGTATTTTTGCTTGGAATGCCCATCCCTAGTACCAGGTACTGGGCAAAACTTTTGCCTATAGAAGACCAAAAAAGAATGATTCCAAGCGAGTCGAGTCAAGGCGTGTCTAGTCTCGCATTGCTAGACCTATCTCCATAGCGCTGCGGAGTAAGGTCTGGCCCAGGGCCGTTTGGCGGGCCCTATGCAAGATGTTTTTTTGAGGCCCCTATTTTGTCAAATTAAAATTGGTGGGATACAAACCTTTAAGATGATCCGTGGAGATGCATCAATCTGTTAAACTTTAGGAGGAAAACAGGCTAGTTCTGTAAAAACCTCTCTCAAATTCAAATTAAACATCTCAAGTTGACCCAAGCAATTTAAACCTACAGAAAATGATAATAAAAAAGTTAACAATGAGGCTCCTCTATGTCAATAAATGCAACAGATGTAGGATTTTCCTCAAACAAAGAAGGCTACTTGCTAGTGGCTACAAATAAAGACGGGTCATTTTAAATATATTGAGGCTGAACGGGCTGAACTTGCTTGGGGGCCCCCTACTGGCTGCGGGTCTGGCCCCTCCACACATACACTCCTGGATAGGAGAAAAAAATGGTCTGGGTTATTTGCACTTCTTTATACCTGTGAACTTGTTTAGGTGGAACATTTGCGCCCTGCTAAAGAAAACGCCACATACAATATTAAATGAAATAAACTTCACTAATACAGTAACGTGAGCTATTTAAATTAGCTGGATACATGGTTAAACGTAATTTGCTCCTACCAATGTATTGCCATGTGTATTTTGTCCTTAGGAAATCCCCGCCAATTGGTCCCAAAACATCCCAGTTAGACAGTAAATGCCATAAACATGTTCTTTGTAAATCTTTACAACCATTCCCCGAAAGACCCAAGCAGGCCTGCCTTGTTGCACGATCCGAATATTTCTTCAAAACTTGCCATTTTCAGCATGTAGCTTGCTAGCTCGGAAGCTCTGGTTGTTGTTTACCGAAGCAACTGCGGTTTAGAACGGCAACACAAAGAAAGCAGAAGGTAAGGGACATCCGGCGGAACTTCCGGCAGCGCTGGAACTATCCAATCCAGCTGTGTCATACCATACCATTCAGTGAAAATGAGGCATAAGACCTTATGGAAAGACATATCCCAGAATGGACTGTTGCCATCATCACTACAAAGATAGAGGTGGACTTCTTGTATAATGTACAGCACAGTAATATCAAGTACTTCTCTCAACCAATGCAACCTCTTCAAAGGGTGAAGGTGCTGACACACCAAGCAGACGGCAAAGAACTAGTGGCGACGAAGGCTGACTCGACTTTTTTCGAGCCAAAAAGGTGCACTTGAACAAATTTCAAAGACTACAGCCGACGGCCAACTACCACATACGTTCTGCACCTGCGTGAGAGGAAATCTATTCGTCATTCAAAAAGGGAAACCGGATAAATAAACCGTTGCTGTGATGCATACAATAAAACAGTGTTTGCCCTCCAGAATCAGCCAGCAGCAGCACATAGCCAGCAGACGGCGGGAGATGGCTAGTCAGATTGTCCGTCTCCACTTTCAGAAGAAACCATGGGCTACCATTCAGTTTCATGTGGTATAAAAACAATAGAGCTATCCAGTCCATCTTAATTAATTTAAAGCCTTAATTTGGTGTGGTCAAAGATTCTAAGTCCCGATACTTGGGCTATCAAATCTAAGCTGTCTGGGACAATACAAACAAGTTCTTCCAGTAAATATAGTGTATATATTACACATAAAGAACAGTATATCTGCCTGCACTGTA
Source organism: Sander lucioperca (assembly GCF_008315115.2). Classification (NCBI taxonomy): domain Eukaryota; kingdom Metazoa; phylum Chordata; class Actinopteri; order Perciformes; family Percidae; genus Sander; species Sander lucioperca. Next base: position 37,440,980 of record NC_050176.1, read on the forward strand.
TAAGCACTGTCCTGCATGTCTGTATACTTGCCTGTCTCTATGTACTTCGCTGCTTTCTTTCTTTCTTCGAATTTCTATGTCTCTCCCTTGGTGGTCCCATCTATTGAGTCATGTTTCATGTTTGATGTCCAGTCATTATCACAATTACATTACCCATTCTATCCTGTTGTATAGGGCTACTGTATGGGCTCTGTGTGTGTTGTACTGTCTCATCTTAAGGCCAATGTAATTAGCAGTCTGACCTTGTGGCACAGGACAGCGCCAGCACTGCTAATGAACCCTAATGACCTCACAGCCCCATGTATGTGTGTGTATGAGTGTGTGTGGTTTGACCAGTAACGTCTGCACAGCGTCGATCAGAATGGTTTTCTGTCCGCACTGGCAGGGTTACCGTGCCGTTAATAGGAGCCTTGATATCCAGTGAAAGACGAACAGAAACATGGCAACTGTGTTTACATCCCATTGTCACTTAAATTTATTTTCATGATTCGCGATGGAGACTGAAGAACAGTCTGTACTGTAGATTTTAATAAACACTCCCCCTGCCTGAGCTCTGAAAATAAAATGGCGCTTTTTTCAGTAATTAATTAATTAATTAATTAATTGTATGCTGTAAAGTACCAATTATGACCAAATGTAACCCTATTCGAATGAATTTACTCTATCCCAGGGCTTAGCAACCTATGACAAGCGTGCCAGGGTGGGCATGCAAAGCCAATTTCAGTGGCGCATGAAAAAGCAAATACTTTACTACAAAACTGACATATGTCACTACTTTATATGACAAATGACGACATGGTAAGCAAATGTAGTAGGCCTTTTCAGCCCATATCCAGGATCAAAGACTTGCCCCTGTCCGCAAGAACTGTTGAAAGGTGTATTTAACGTCCAGCAAACTGTTGCACTAACAAATGCACTGGTGTTCAGTGTGGCTGTGGATGAAAGTGGTGTAGACATCCATAATATCCCACATCTCGCAGTCGGCTGGCAACAGACCATTCAAAGGCATGTGTGCAGCTGAAAGTATCAACATGTAGACCATGTAGACATCATGCGACTGAGCAGCAAAAGGCAGGAACGGGGTAAGCTCAGTTTACATTTGAACCCCAGTAGCCTACATCACAACATCATTTTGTGCTTTTATTTGTCTTTAATCCCCCAGTAAACAAAAATTAAAACTGAAAAAGTTGTGTGTGATTGCATTTTTGCACAAATTTGACAAAAAGATATATTCGTGATTAACAGATGTTACAAAGATAGAATCTTTCACAGTGCATGACAAAAACAGCCAACATCAAAGAGCACATTTGGCCTTCCCACCATTTCAGTAGGAGAGTGAGCCACAAAATGATCAAACAATACATTGTTTACCCTATACATTTTACTTTTACCTGAGCATCATTTTTACACTATTCATTTTCCTGCCTATAGGCAGTGTTGGGCAAGTTACTTTCAAATTGTAATACATTATAGATTACTAGTTACTGTCATGGGAGTAATTAGTCATAGTATAATATTACTGTCTCTTAATTGTAATGCTTTACACTACCTTTGCATTACTTTTGAGTTACTTTCACCAAAATAACTGCGGAAGTAGGCTGTGACTTGGCAGGTAGCTTGTAAGTACCATCGAATTCCAGCAACAGGAAATAACACTCACAGACTTTTTTGTTTTTGTGCCGAAATGTTTCGTGGTGTTGGTTAAATTCACCACTTAATTTTGGGTTAAAATGCGTTGTAACTCGCGTTACTGAGATTGTGACGGGCACAACATTACCGACATTTTATCAGTAATGTGCTATATTACTGGATTACAGCAAAAAGGAATAAATTACTGTAATTGCATTCCTTTTGTGACGCGTTACTCCCAACACTGCCTACAGGTCACATAGATTTGAAGTAATAATGATTTATTTTCTTTGAAATGATTTGAAAGGTTGTTACAGGTCAGTCTGTCTTTAAAGTGAGCCTAGAGTATGTAATTTATGCTCAACAGCAACCACCGTGGCCATACAATTATAATAATGGTGATTGCAAACACATAGCAATGGCACATGTAGAAAAGAGTCCTAAAATCAGTGAACTGTCATTATTTACCTAAAATTTGATAATACAGTGTAAGACAACATCAGCCACCATGAGCTATTAGTCATTACAGATGAAGTAGCTCGGATCGACGACGGTTCATTTACGGGATAAATCCCTCACTTTCCGCTTTCTTTGTGTTTATGTCAAACTCCGGTCGCATCGAGGAGCAGCAACCCAAACCTCTGAGCAACGTTAAGAAATTTTTCATTGTGCAACAAGCAGGCCTGCTTGGTTCGTTCGGGGAATGATTGTAAAGATTAAGTTTGGGGTGGTGGGTATTTGCTATGGACAAAATACACACGGTGATACACTGGTAAGAGCAAACTATATTTTAACCATGTATCCAGCTACTTTATATAGCTTATGTTAATGTTTTGTGTAAACAGTTAACTTCTTATAATACTGTATGTGGCATTTTCATTTGCAGGGTGCAAATGTTCCACCTAAACAAGTTCCTTCCTGAGATTATTTTAAAGAGCCACACTCGCTGCCGCCCAAGACGATTGTGAATGGTTTAAAGAAATGCAAACATCCCCTGACTGTTATTTCTCCTATCCAGGAGTGTATGCTCCTGTTGCCAGACCTTCCTCCGCAGCGCTGTGAAGAAAGGTCTGGCAATGTGAGACTAAAAGACGGAAATAAGGAATATCAATAATAAACAGTGGCTCCCCATCTTAAGCCAATGAGGCTAACTCTGTTTGACCCTATGATTCACGCCGCTGAAGTTTAACAACTCAAATAGCAACTATCTTTAGCCCAGCTTCTGTGAGTCTGTGTGTGTGTGTCCTGTCTCCAGCATGGCCTCAGGCATGTTGTTGCTTACCTCATTAGGCCATGAAAGAATCGCCAGACCACCATCGCACACACCCACGCACACACTGCAAGCTATTGTGCTGTGTGGCAGCACTGCCGCAGTGATTAGTGTCCAAGTCCCTTATAACTGAGAAAGAGTCAAAATTTCAGAGAAGCCATTCACACACTGATGAGCTACATGTCAAGTGTGTGTGTCTTTGTGTAGCCCATACTGCACACTCGAAGCTAAAAGGATCATTTCTCTTCGTTAGTGTTCGTTATTAACATGTAGCCTGCAGACACAAAGAGACACACAAGTGCTCGCTCTACGTGGCCTTGTCCCCTGGGAGAATATATCAGACAGACAGACAGACAAAGCACATGAGTCCAAGGCTTTCTGGAAGAGTAATATCTTGAACTCAAACATATAAACCAAATCAATCTAGCCTGTCCCCAAGAAACCAGAACTAGGACCGAACAATTGTATTTATTCTTCCACGCGTTCATATGTCTATTTCCTTCCTTGCATATAGGGCCATGCTAGTGTAAAGGTGTTATATTGCCAGCAACAGCCTCCAAATGCTTCTCCTAAACTTACTCTCTAGCTCTTAATCCCAGCAAGGCCAAAGGCCTAATCTGTTCAGTTTTATATCTGCACATGAAAGACACAGGTGGCATTCTCACCATGGTGACTGATACAGCTGACTCCAGGAAAGTGTGGACCCTCTTCCGTTGGATACTGTTCATGTTTCGATAAGGCCATTTGCTATGAACAACAGATATGCCACCCTGTTGTTATCAAACTGCCTACTGTCACAGCCCTCTGCCGTACCTTGATATCCTATCCATGAATGTCACAAACAGGAAAAAGGTGATAAAGGCCATCCTTCCCACAGCCCAGTGCCAACCCAAACCTAACAGTAGACATCTTTCCCTTTGGTTTCAAAGAGACACGCTGGATTGAGCTCACTTCTGCTAAACTGCTAAATATGTTGTCACATGGCTTCTATGAACAAGCATGTCGAGAAAGGTGTAGAATTGACATCATGCAGTGTTGTGTACCATTTCTCTATATTTTAATTTAGACTGAATCATGGTGGAAATAAAACGAGCTTTTTTTTAATCAATTCTACTGTTTGTTCCCAATGATTAAGCATCATACTGCATGCTTGGATCTCACTGGACTCTTTGAAGCAAGACTGTATAACAGTTATTTTGGTGGAATGTGATATGCAGATGATACTAAGCTTCAGATAGTTTGTGTATGAAGGATGCAAACTATACCATGGCTTTCGGGGAGCTCACTTTTTTAAAGGGAGCGATGTTCTTTCAACATCTTCCAGATAATCTTTAACTTCAGAGTCCATTGCATATTTTTTTTTTTTACTTTTTATACATGTGAATTGAAATTAATAGCTAACAGATATAATAACTCTAACAGCTCTTTTGTGATCTTTGAGTTAAAATGAGTAAAGTTTTTGATATTGCGCTTAGGGGTGTAAAGATTTACCGATACAAATCAGTATCTGTTTGTATTATCACACATACGGCTACATCGATACACGGACCCCTGCATCGGTCTAAATGGACCAAGATTCGGCCGATGGCCCGGTTCTAACGTTACCGTTAGGAGGGCCAATCAGTGCCTTTGTTTGGGTTTGCAGAAAAAACGTGCCGACTGCTAGGTTTCGTTTTTGGAGTTAGCAGTAAAAGTGGCTAAGAGGAATACATCGTGGATATTATAAATTGTACTAGTCTAGGGTGACCAGACGTCCTGGTTTGACCGAGACAGTCCCGATTCTGAGTTACGGGTCCCGAGTTCTGACAAAAGCCTGTCGGGACGCTAAAATGTCCCGCTTTACACCAACCACTATGACATTGTCCCGGTTGTCAGCGATTACAGCCTAAATATAATATATAATAGCCTAAATCTACATATGATCCATCATTATGAAGATACAAAAAATAGAAATACATGACAATAGGCTGTATAGGCTATGTGTTGTTAGAGAGAGATATAGGTGGTACTGACACAGAGGTAACTACGGTGGCCGACAGGGGCAAACGCCCTGCAACTTAAGAAAACACACGCAAATAGACAAAACACAAGCAAATTAAGAAAACAACTTCATTAATTTGACAACACATGTGCAGCATTCAGCAAACGCGCTGCAAATACCACAACACAACCAAATACATAAACGCACTGCAAATATGAAACGATGCAAAAAGAAAAGCACACCAACCCCGAAAAAAGAAGTGATGCAAAAAGAAAAACAACTTCATTAATTTGACAACACATGCGCAGCATTCAGCAAACGCACTGCAAATATCACAACACAACCAAATACATAAACGCGCTGCAAATACACACAACACAACCAAATATAAACGCTGCAATACACACACAACCAAATAAACGCGCTGCAAATACACACAACACAACCAAATAGATAAACGCACTGCAAATATGAAACGATGCAAAAAGAAAAGCACACCAACCCAGAAAACAAATGCAACAAAAAAACGCTGCATCCAGATTAAACAACGGAAGTTCTCCAGGCCTCTAGAGGGAGCAGCTAAGTGGAACAGCTTGATTTTCGACCTCACGGGGAGAGAGGGAGGGAGAGAGAGAGAGAGAGAGAGAGAGAGAGAGAGAGAGAGAGAGAGAGAGAGAGAGAGAGAGAAACTGCATAGACTGCATAGACTGTAAATATTAAATCTATGTTTGAGATCTGTTTTCTCTCGTTTGGTGGGTGTGTCTCTGCTCAGGTCACAGGTGATACTCAATCAGCAGAGACGTGTCTGTAAACTCGTGGTGATAAAACATTTAAAACTGCATCAGTGTTTAACGTTGACGTTTGTTTAAGCCACATGAGAGGGTTTAATTTCGAGGTCCGAAATTACTGAAGTGTAGGCCTCCTCAAGTGTAATATTGTGATTATACAACAACGGTTACCAACAAAATAAGTGATCAATCTGTATTCATATTGTGGAGCAATTCGCTCTTGAAATACAAAAAACAGACAGGATTTCTAGTCCCTCCCTGTTAGTAAACCAGCCAATTTACCGTGGGATTTATCAAACTGAATAAATCCCGCCCGCACATGTAAACACAAAACTGCTTTGCTAACTCCAACGTGTTGTAAGTAAGACATCTGCTGAAAAAGTTATTGTATTCATCAGCATGATTGCCGTACTGTTTAGTTCACAAACATCTAACACACCACCACCAAGTACAAACACATAGCGGACCAGACGCGAGCTTTTATTTTGAAAAGCCGAAGCTCGGGGACAGCATTAATAATAATAATAATAATATGAATTTAATATCGGTTAATAACGGTCGGAAATCCAGCTGTTACACTTAGCTGCTCCCTATAGAGGCCTGGAGAACTTCCGTTGTGTAATCTGGATGCAGCGTTTTTTTGTTGCATTTGTTTTCGGGGTTTGTGTGCTTTTCTTTTTGCATCGTTTCATATTTGCAGCGCGTTTATATATTTGGTTGTGTTGTGTGTATTTGCAGCGCGTTTATGTATTTGGTTGTGTTGTGATATTTGCAGTGCAGTTTGCTGAATGCTGCGCATGTGTTGTCAAATTAATTAAGTTGTTTTTCTTTTTGCATCGCTTCTTTTTTCGGGGTTTGCGTGCTTTTCTTTATGCATGGTTTTTTATTTGCAGTGCGTTTATGTATTTGGTTGTGTTGTGGTATTTGCAGTGCGTTTGCTGAATGCTGTGCATGTGTTGTCAAATTAATTAAGTTGTTTTCTTAATTTGCTTGTGTTTTGTCTATTTGCGTGTGTTTTCTTAAGTTGCAGGACGTTTGCCCCTGTCGGCCACCGTAGGTAACAGCCTTTTAAAAATACAGTTTCCTTTGTTTGTTAACTCCTTTACTGACTCTTTATCTGAAAGAGATAAAAGATAATATTGTTCATATCTGTTACTCACACACAGCACTTACTCACATACACACCCAGACATCACCCTCCTTATGGTTAGGGAGGGAGATGATGGGCAGTGAGCAGAGAGCTTAGCAGGTCATTATGGTGTTAGGGACCTGTCTCCACCGATGATCTCAGTGACTGCGCTAACATGAAACAGTGTTCTTTCAAATGTAGTCAGCCCGGATTGTCAATTCTAAGTATTTCCATGAGTGCAAAATGTAATGATGAGACAATCAGCTCCACACTAAAAAATCGGAAATTCTCTTCAGCCCAGCGCTCACCTTTGAATAGTTGGGCATGCATAGAGCACTTGATGTTGTTCTGAGCTAACTGGGGTGCTTTTATACTAAACATTCACTTCCACCACCTTCAGTTGGTCATCTCTGTGTGGCAGTTATGGTTGTATGGTTAAGGTTAGGCAACTTAAAGCACTGGGTTAAGGTGGTCATGGTGAAATAATACAAATCTCAACACTGACTCAGCATCAGACAAGAAGAGAAGTCGGAATGCTGGTACAGAGCCAAACATTTAAATACTCATCCACCGCACTCACCCCCACATCTGAACTCTGTGGCATTATATGAACCTCACCCTACTTCCTGCATTAGCGCTTAATGTTGCCCTTGAGCATAATCACTGCATAATCAGCATATCTTCATGTATTCTAGATAAAATTAACGAAAACATGAAAAGAATTAAAAGAAAAAGCATTAAGCACAATTGAAAACCTATTTGTCCATTGGTCCACTGTATTTGGACTGTTTTCTCTTTTATAGATCTTGCTGCAGTTACTTGCAGAAACACAGGGTGTGTGTGTGTGTGTGTGTGTGTGTGTGTGTGTGAGAGAGAAAGAGAGAGAAGGGGAGAGATCAGGAGCCTGTGTGTGTGTGGAGACACCACTCAGGTCAGGGTCTCAAAGAGAGAAAAAACTAAATTAGATCTCCAAAAGCCTCGTAATAGCTTAAAGCTGCAGACAGACAGACACACACACACACACACACACACACACACACACACACACACAACACACACACATACACACAGAGCGGTAGTAGTAGTAGTGTTATTATTGTAATTACACTGCCAGTTTGTCTGTGTGTCACCCTCATCCCGCCCCTAAATCTGACTGGACAACAAAGTGTTTGAACAGCCAATTAGACCACAGAAATAGCCAGTGTTAGTGTCAGCTGGTATTAGTGAATGGGTAAGGTAGGGGTCACCTTGGTGGATGTGTGGCCTAAATCACATTGTCATGACGCACGTTTTCTTTAAAATAATGTTCCATGCAACACTTCTTCTTCCTTCTAGATGCTTTGTTTTGATTAGGAAAAAAAGACAACTAGATCCATTATTCAGTTTTTCTTTTTCTTTCCTCTTGTTCTTTTTCTGCTTTCGCCATAAAGAAATCTATAGCTGTGTTCCAATCCATGGTCAAAAGCTGGGACTGGAAGCTACTGCCAATTTCCAATTTGGAAACTTAAAACAGAGAAAGACAAATATTTTGCCTGTTTCCAGAGCTGTTTCAGAAACTGGCTCACTTGCACTTTGTTCAAGTGAGTGTGCAGCTCCAGCATTCCCACATTGCATTGTGGGACAATCTTGTCTATCAACATCAGTAGCCAAACCATGGGGTCTGGCACTGGGCCTTCAACATAGCAAAGTCCTAATGTATTGGGGTAGTTTTATATTTTATGGCACTAGTTTAAAATCTGAAATCAAAAAGTCATTCATAAATCCTAAAATAATTGTACACTATCATAATATAGGAATTAGTGATTCCAAACATTTGAAATGTAGCATTTAAATGTTTTTTTCAGTAACAATATTGGTTAGTTAATCAGACACTGATATGGTGCAGATCTTTATATAGCTAGGTTTTTTTTTAGGTTTTACCAAAAATGTTTTGTGCTGGCCACAGGTGTCTCGTCCATTGATTTGTGCGTTGCTCGCGTAGGAATTTGCTTGTCGCTCGGCCTGTCAGATTGCCCGCGCCCCCTACCTGCCCGCTCGCCTCTCATTGAAAATGTATTACTAGGTGCGTCAATCACTGCGGAAAGCGTAGTTTTTTTTTGTCCAGCCCACTACAATAGCTAAATGTGATTGGCTGATTCACCTATCAACATGAACCATTCGTTAAAAAACCTATGAAAAGTAAAGCACTGTTCCATGTTTTTTTTACTCTATTCACTACATTGATGTACGTCCACCGAAACGACCGACAGATCGCAGTGCTTTTTACCCGACTCAAAGTCACCTATTTTCGGGTAACTGAACCACCAACTACCGCTGATACAACGGAGGTCTGTAGCCAGCATCACAAAGCTCTGTAGCAGCTTAAACAACTAGCAACTGCCGCTCGGCGTCATGGAGCTCGCAGCCAGCCGGCGTCACAGACCACCCGGCATCACGTGACCAGCCGGCAGTCTCCTAATTTCGTAGGATATTATACGTTTTGGTGTGCATACATTTTCGTACGATATCATACGGACCTGTTCATGAGAATGCGTTGAACACACACACTCCAGACTTCTGTCCCTGTCATGAAGTTCTAACCAATGAGTGACCGAGCTGTAACCTTTTTCTAGCCAACAACACCAACTAAATCTGATTGGATAACTCTATTTTTAAGGTTTTAGACACTAACACTGTCATTTCCGAATCAAGTTTGATAGAAAATCAAACTTCAATTGGATTATCTTTAACTGAAATATGTTAAATATGACATTTAAAATGCTGATATGCTGGGCCTTCTCTGAAGTCCCCAAGGGTTCCCCTCTGATCAACACCACACTCAAAAAGCATTAGCAAATTGATTAACATGCTTAGAATTAGCATGCTGTAGGAAACTGGGACACTGTTTAGCTAGACACGTAGACTTCAAATGACCTGGTAACAGTGATAGAATATACAAGAGCCTTTTAGATTGATTCCATGAGGAATGTGGAAAACTGACAGGGCTATGCTGGATAAAATTTATTCATGACACAGCTGCACGTGTGTGTAGTTAGAATGAAACATTAAAGTGGCCATATTATGCTAATTTTCAGGTTCATAATCGCATTTTGTGGTTGTACCAGAATAGGTTTACATGGTTTAATTTTCAAAAGACACCATATTTTTGTTGCACTGCACATTGCTGCAGCTCCTCTTTTCACCCTGTGTGTTGAGCTCTCTGTTTTAGCTACAGAGTGAGACCTCTCACTGCTGTAACATCTTTGTTGGCAGTCGCACATGCGCAGTAGCTAGGTAAGGATTACATCATCTAGCTGTTTGTTTCTACAACTTCAGTAGTACAAGGCAGGATTAGCCGGGAGACTTCTTCTAAACGAGGGCACACTTCCAACTTTGCGTGGAATACCTGCAAAACAGGGACATGTAAGTAGTTCTTTTGTAGATTATGGTGGGCTAGTGTGTGTTGTAGCAGTGTTTTGCCATTCAGAACAAGCTAGCATGCTAGCGCTAGCATGCTACGGTTAGCCACCTCGTTTCGGCTAGTGACGTAGAAAGCCCTGCCGATTTTGAACAGCTCAGACTGAAGGCAGGACACATTCAGAAACACGTATCTCACTCAAAACAGCATGGATGTTTTTTTTTCCAAGTTTGTATGTGTGTGGAAGCACCAGAGACACAAAATAACATCCCAAATCCCAGAAAAAGTGTTTTTTTTCATAATGTGGGCACTTTAAAATCAATTTCTTCCTATACAGCAACATACTGTGCTGTTCCTATTTTCTGCTGACAGAAGTATTAAATATTTATCTCAAAATTTCTGGAATTCATCGGAATCCTACACATTGCATCACAACAATTTGCTTTTATCTGTAACCAAGTATTTATCTTTTATTTATCTTTCATTCCCCTTGTTTTTCCTGCCTCTTTTGACATATGTGGATATGAAGGAGGACATTAATTTATATGATTGATATGCCTCTCCTACTGTCCTCATTCTCCTCCCAACTGATCTATGTGAGAAAATATAACACAAGGGACACTTCCATTACCATTCCTCCATGTTCATATTTGTATAAGTTCAGCACTGAAGAAGCACTGTTCTCCAGTGTTCGGGAGGTTTTTGCTTGCTGAAAACAAAATGTCTATTTTGAATGCTAACCAGTTATTACTACTTTCTAATGCACACTTACTTCTGCTCTTCTTGTGTTTTTAGACAAAAATAAGGTGGATATCAGAATCAGAAAGGGCTTTATTGCCAAGTACGTTGCACATACGAGGAATTTGTCATGGTGTTGTTGGAGCATGTCACACATACAAATATAAGAAGGATAAAAAAGATATAAACAATATAAGTATAAACATATACACACAGTACGTATTAATAACGATAAAATAAATTTAAATAAATAGTAAATAGTAAAATAAGTTAAACAGTAGTAAAAAGGTACGCTACAGCAGAGTAGGTACAGTGGCATGAGGAGTCAGAGGTGGGGTGTGGAGAGAGTCAGGGTGGATTCCGGGCCTTGTTTAGAAGGCTAGTTTATGTGGCGTGAGGTTTTGGTCCTGATGGACCTCATCCTCCTGCCAGAGGGGAGTGACTCAAAGAGCTTGTGTCCGGGGTGGGAGGGGTCAGCCACAATCTTTCCAGCACGCTTCAGAGACCTGGTGGCGTATAGGTCCTGGAGCGGCGGCAGATTGCAGCCAATCACCTTCTCAGCTGACCGAATGACACGCTGCAGCCTGCCCTTGTCCTTGGCAGTGGCAGCAGCGTACCAGATGGTGATGGAGGATGTGAGGATGGACTCAATGATGGCTGTGTAGAAGTGCACCATCATTGTCTTTGGCAGGTTGAATTTCTTCAGCTGCCGCAGGAAGTACATCCTCTGTTGTGCTTTCTTCACTAGGGAGCTGATGTTCAGCTCCCACTTGAGATCTTGGGAGATGGTAGTTCCCAGGAAGCGGAAAGACTCCACAGTGTCAATTGTGGAGCCACAGAGGGTGATGGGGGCAGGTGGGGCTGGGTTCTTTCTGAAGTCCACAACCATCTCCACTGTCTTTAGAGCATTGAGCTCTAGGTTGTTTTGCTTGCACCAGGTCACCAGGTGGTCAGCCTCCCACCTGTAGGCAGACTCGTCTCCATCAGAGATGAGTCCGATGAGGGAGGTGTCGTCCGCAAACTTCAGAAGCTTGACAGACTGGTGACCGGAGGTGCAGCTGTTGGTGTACAGGGAGAAGAGTAGAGGAGAAAGAACGCAGCCCTGGGGGGATCCGGTGCTGATGGTCTGTGAGTCGGAGACGTGTTTCCCCAGCTTCACATGCTGCTTCCTGTCAGACAGGAAGTCAGTGATCCACCTGCAGGGGAGAGTTTCTGCTGAAGCAGAGCCGGGATGATGGTGTTAAAGGCAGAGCTGAAGTCCACAAACAGGATCCTGGCGTAGGTTCCTGCGGAGTCCAGGTGCCGGAGGATGTAGTGGAGGGCCAAATTGACTGCATCATCTACAGACCTATTGGCTCTGTAGGCAAACTGCAGGGGGTCCAGGAGGGGGTCAGTGATGGCTTTGAGGTGTGAAAGCACAAGGCGCTCAAAGGACCTTGGCTTCTTGGGGACAGGGATTATGGTTGAGGTCTTGAAGCAGGCTGGCACGTGACATGTCTCCAGTGAGGTGTTAAAAATGTCTGTGAACACTGGAGACAGCTGATCAGCACAGTGCTTCAAGCTGGATGGGGAGACAGCATCCGGTCCAGCAGCTTTCCTGGGATTCTGTCTCCTAAAGAGACTGTTGACGTCCCTCTCGTGAATGGAGAGAGTCGTCACTGAGGTGGGAGGGAGGGTGGAGGTGGAGGGGACCTTTAAGGAGGGCATTGGTGGGGGGGCCCAGGACCCTGCTGAGGTGGGCGAGGTGGAGGTGATGCACAGTGGCTGTAGCTGTAGGGAGGTGTCGTGGGGGATGGTGTCAGGACTGTCCTTTTGTCTTTCAAATCGACAGTAGAACTCGTTCAGGTCGTTGGCTAGGTGTCGGTCATTGGAGGAGTGGGGGGTTTTAGGCTTGTAGTTGGTGATCTGCCTAAGTCCTTTCCAGACAGTCGCAGAGTCATTAGCTGAGAACTGGCGTTGGAGCTTCTCAGAGTACCGATGTTTAGCCTCCTTCACTGCCTTGCTAAATTTGTACTTTGACTCTTTAAATCTGTCTTTGTCCCCACTCCTGAACGAGTCTTCCTTAGCCAGCCTTAACCTTCTGAGTTTGGCTGTGAACCAGGGTTTGTCATTGTTGTAACTCACCCTGGTGCTTGATGGAACACAGCAGTCCTCACAGAAGCTGATGTATGACGTCACAGCCTCTGTGTACTCATCCAGACTGTTGGTAGCAGTCCTGAACACATCCCAGTCAGTACAATCCAAACACGACTGGAGATCCTCCACAGCCTCACTGGTCCACTTCCTTGATGTCCTCGCTACAGGTTTGCAGAGCTTTAGTTTCTGCCTGTAGGTGGGGATCAGGTGGAACATGACGTGGTCAGAGTGTCCCAGTGCAGCACGGGGGACGGCGTGATAAGCATCCCTGACTGTGGTGTAACAGTGATCCAGAATGTTCTCCTCTCTGGTCGGGCATTTAATATGTTGTCTATATTTAGGGTTCATGAGTGAGGTTCCCTTTATTAAAGTCACCAAGGACAATAACTAGGGAGTCCGGGTTGGTCCGCTCCACACACAGTATCTGGTCGGCAAGCATGCGCTGCGCGTCCTGCACGTTGGCCTGCGGTGTGATGTAAACACCGACCAGAATGAATGGAACTCACGGGGTGAATAAAAAGGCTTACAGTTTATGATGAAATACTCCAGGTCAGGAGAACAATGCTGCTGGCTCACTGTCACGTCGTTGCACCAACCGCTGTTGATGTAGAAACAGGTTCCTCCACCTTTAGTTTTGCCGGAGAGGTCCGTGTCTCTGTCCGCTCTGAAAAGCTGGAAGCCTGCCAGCTGCAGCGCAGAGTCCGGTATTATTCCACAGAGCCACGTCTCCGTGAAGCACAAAACAGCAGATGAAGAAAAGTCCCTGTTTCCCCCCAACAGCAGTTGTAATTCCTCCACTTTGTTGGGCAGAGAGCGCACGTTAGAGAGGAATATTCCAGGTAACGGCGTGCGTGATCCTCGCTGGCGGAGACGCACCAGCGCACCGGCCCGTTTCCCTCTCCTCCGGCGTTTCGCTGCGTGAGCAAAGGTGAGCGCACCTTTGACTAGAATGTCCAAAATTCCCAGTGAAGGGAGAAGAAAAGTGGGAAATAAGTCTGATGGTGTTGTTGCCCTGAAGTTCACGAGCTCTTCACTTGTGAATGAGATACGGGTACCATCGCAAGAAACAAAGTTAAAACACAAAACAAAACAAAACAGAGCGCTCCAACACACCGTGTCGCCATTCTGCGGCGCCATCTTGGAGCATAACCATGTGTTGTCAGTTATTACAAGAAAACAGCAACATGTCATGTACATTACTTTAATTTTAAAAATTCAATTTGAGTATTCTTTCGAAATTGCAGCTTTTACGGATCACTGACACACACATAAAATATTCTGTTTCCAGTTAGAACCAGAACGTGTCTTCCCACAGGAGTGAGTCATCGTCGGAGTGACCCATGTTTAGTTATCTCTGACTGTTCAGATGGGGGTGAGACAGAGGAGAAGATGAATGTGAGAAATACTGCAGTTTTTTTTGGGGATTTTTGCCGTTGCACTATAACTTGTTTGTAATGTATAATTTAGAAACATCTGTATCTGTATCGATTGTAATGACGGCTAGGAGCAGATTTCTCATCTTCAGAGATGTTTGAAATGTTACACCACAGAAATGTAACATTTCTTACATTTGAGTTGAAATTATCTGGGCTCAAACCCTTCACTGATTGCAGTCCGATTGAAACAGCGCAGTGTAACATTATCATTGTTTGGAAATACAGTGCAGGCTTTTTAAATGAAAAGACATTTGCAAATTAAAACTAAACACTTTCGAAAATGGTCAGTAATAATAATAAAAAAAAGGCTAAAACAGTCTTTCCCAAAGTGGACCCATATTTATAGGGTCGCCATCTTGTCAGAGTAAAATGCATAAGAATGCTATGACATGTGAATTTATTTTGCTTATTAAAATAGAAGATGAGTGTTGTTGTATGCTACGCTGGTCTGTTCAGCTCAGATGCTGTGTGTGGGGCTGTTTACCCCTCCCTCTTTTTTCTCTCTTTTCTCGCTAACCTTGACCTGAAAACGAAAACGTGATCACACGCTCTCTGGCTGGGGTAATGTTGAGGGTGACTTCTGTGATTCCATTTCTCTCGATCACGTGCATGATGTCGAAACAAAACTACCACTAAGAGTTTATAAAGGTTGCCATTTGAAATGCAGAGGAGAGGCCTCAATGTGATTATATGGAGAGGTGCAATGCAATTCATTTCATATGCATTTCAAATTCATGTTCACGCTTGTTGTGTCCTTTATCAGCACTTTGTAAATGTAAAAATGATGGCAATTTATGGTGTATTTTTGTAAGTTTGGGTACCAAATATCCCTTTTGGGGCTCAAGCTGAAAACATCTGGGAACCCCTGGCCTAGAACATTAAAAGAAAGACACACACGCAGGCACTCACACAGACACTCACACACACACACACACACACACACACAGTGCATTTCACTATCTTTGTGGGGACCCGTCATTGACATAATGCATTCCCTAGCCCCTTACCCTAACCTTAACCATCACAACTAAATGCCTAACCTTAACCCTTACCCTCACCCTAACCATAACCTAATTCTAACCCTAATCCTAAAACCAAGTCTTAACCCTCAAACAGCCCTTTAAAGTTGTGGGGTCCAGCATTTTGGCCCCACAAAGCTGTCGGGACCCCACAAGTATACTGGACTCCTGGTTTTTGGACCCCACAAATATAGTTAAACAAGAACACACACACACACACACACAAACACACACACACACACACACACACACACACACACATTGAGTAGCTAATAAACTTGTTTTTATGAGGATCAGGCGACTAAGGCCCATGATCTTGAGTGGAGGAGACACCAGGCCAAAGGAAGGCCACCCAGCTTTTATGTCCTGTCTGGATAATCAACCTAGCAGCCAGGCGAGGCAGACCAAGCTGCCAAGCTTTACAGCATAAAGATGACATACAGGAAGCATTCTGAACCACAGATGATGACCAACAGAAGTTCTTCCTATATTAGTTACAATGTTATTTTTTGTCTCAAATCCAAGCATTTCAGTTTGGATTCATTTTGGATGGTTACTTTTAACACGGCACATTGTTAGATTGTTTGAGTGTTTGTTTGGGTTCCATGGTTATAACTGAGAATAATTTAGGAGAAAAGGTCTTGTGTAAGGTATAGTTTGATTGATACAGTATATGGGTCCTTGTAATCAGCAAGAATAAAGCTCAAAGCTAGGCTTAAGCTAGTGGCTCCTCAAGGCTGCTAAGTTCATAACACCCCACAATGAGAATGTGCTGAACAAAACAGTTAAAGGTCCTATGACTATGCTTTTATATAGGCCTCAGTAAATGGACTGTTTTTATATAGCGCTTTTCTAGTCTTAATGACTACTCAAAGCACTTTTATATTGTACAGGAACCATTCTCACACTGCGGCCGAGGCTGCCACCTCTTCATCAGATAAACACTCACACACATTTACATTCGGGGTTCCCAAGGACACTTCAATATGGGACTGCAGGGCCAGGAATCAAACCACCAACGTTCCGATTGGCAGATAACCGCTCTACCACTGAGCCACAGCCGCCCCAGCGGTCCCCTAGTACTGTATCTGAAGTCTCTTTCCCGAAATTCAGCCTTGGTGCAGAATTACAGCCACTACGAGCCAGTCCCACAATGAGCTTTCCTTAGGACGTGCCATTTCTATGTCTGTAGCTTTAAATGCTATTGAGGAGGAGAGGGGAGGGGGGGGGGGGGGGGGGCAAGGTGGAGGTGTGGCTTTGACCAACTGCCATGTTTCGCTTGTTTGCAAGCCATGATGTCTCTCTCTTTCTCATGGGCGGGCCAAATTCTCTGGGTGGGCAAAGCAGAGAAAGGGGAGGTAACCTTTCCCCTTATGACCTCATAAAGGGAAGATTCCAGATTGGCCCATCTGAGCTTTCATTTTCTCAAAGGCAGGGCAGGATACCCAGGGCTCGGTTTACACCTATTGCCATTTCTAGCCACTGGGGGACCATAGGCAGGCTAGGGGAACTCATAATAATGTTAAAAATCCTGAAAAGTGAAATGTTCATGTAATAGGACCTTTAACATAAAATGTCGTACGTTCTACCAGTTGGGTGAAAACTCGGTAACACTTTACTTGAAGGTATCTACATAAGAGTGACATGACACTGTCATGATAGTCATGACACATGAACCCTAACCCTAACCCTAACTCTAACCCTAACCCTAACCATAACTTGTCATGACAAAAACCGAATGACACTTACTAAAAGAAGCGTTATGTCATAAACGTTTATGACTTGTTTATTATGTTTATGACACGTTTACAAGTAAAGTGTAACCGAAAACTCTAATGTCTATCCTGAGGGTGGTGCAAAAGGCAAAGCCATGTGGTCATTAAATCAAAAGGCTTTATCCTTTTTGGAGCAAAAATGTTATCAGTAAGGGATAAGAGCCAGTCATTATTGTGGATTAGGACCCCAACAGGTTGATGCAGGACTGTGACGTAGAGCGGACACTATCCCGCTTATTATACGACTATTAACTAAAAAAAAAATCCATTTGACACAAAATATTGATTTCAAAAATATTTTATTGGCGTCAGTATTTGATAACGGGGTAATGAGAACGTGTTGTTGAAACTGTCAGCCCCTCCCTTTGGGGTCATGTCTTGCTGGCTGGCTTATTGCTGACAACTTTCGCAGCTATGCACTGCACATTGCCCAGGCTTTTGGCCCGGGCTAGGTGCTCATACAGAGGTTTCGCTGATAACGCCTGCGTACCGGTCGGGATGGTTAACTTTATGGCTGATGAGCCACTCACCTGGCTTCTGTGGGAGAGTGGCGCTGCGCCAGGTTTTCCCTGTGAGTATGAGCGGTATGAGCTCTGTTTGAGCACCGATCTCCCACGGAAGCCCAAACCCTGGTGGTGCGCAGTGCAGATAGGCAGCAATTAGCCAGGCAGTTGTTAGCCTAGTCAACTTTGGTCATGTCAACAGAAGACTTTATCGATTGAAGGGTTTTTATTTATGTAAGTCAACTTCCAACTTCATGGTCACTTTCAGTTTTTTCTTTTTATTAAATTTGCAAACAATTCTAAAATTCTGTTTTTGCTTTGTCATTATGGAGTATTGATTGACATTTTTTTAGCATAAGGCTGTCACATAACAAAAAGTAAAGGGGTCTGAATACTTTCAGAATTCGCTGTACACAAACTACACCCTCTCCAGCTATTTCTGTTTGCCCCATGCAGACCATTTCCCATTTATCTGCTCCCCCCACCCTTAGGCCAGGCTAGTTTCTTAATGTGGAAAAGCTCGGGGTGATTCCTTACTATTTTTATGGCCACATTCCAGCCCATATATCTGCCACACAACTCGTCAACTGCACTGCACTACACCGCTCTGCACTGCGAGTGTGTGTGTGTGTGTGTGTGTGTGTGTGTGTGTGTGTGTGTGTGCGTGTGTGTGTGTATATATATGCAATGCTCGGTAGTTCCCTTCCTCCTCCTGAGGCACGGAGATAAAAAACTGTATTATACTACTTTCATCCAAATGTGTTTCCTTATGGCTTAAATCGTGGGTATTTGCGACTGTGTGATGTAGGTAAAAGATCGTGCATGTTTTCATGCATATGCATTTTCATTACACACATGCAATTTGCTGTTTATATGGTTCAATGAGTGTGTGCATACACGTAGAGGTACCAGCATGAGTGTGCTTATAGTGGGGGTGTATTAAAATGTATGTGTTTGGACAGATAAGGAGTGTATCAGTTGGTTTAGTAGCAGGAAGTCTTTGTCATAAGGGAGTCTGACAACCCTGGATACCGAATCCAGGTGGTGATTTATCACACACACAGTACACTTACACACACAAATGAAGTGAGAGGCATATTTTGTAGGGAGGAAAACAGTTTTATTGGTTGCTGAAACATCAGAAAGCCAGCTGTTTCCAAAGACAGAGTGAGGAATTAAGACATTTTAGTGTTCTCAGTCTAGTTTTGTTGTTGCATGTCAGTTGTTATTTCAGTTACACTCAAAATTTCACTGTTTCCAGGTGAAAACCTTGTAACTCTACCTTCCGCAAATTCCATGTTTCACTCACAGGTACTTTATGAACAGCAGCATATTAGGGCTATAGTACATATGGCACAAGGAAAAACATCTGCTGCACATATCAATATTGGGATCTGCATACAAATCATAATTTATTATATTTTTATGCCAGAACATAGCAAGAAAAATAAATAAAACCACTGTTTGCTCTTAGCCCACACTGGCAGAAACCCAGATGCTAGTCAAGATGGCTGTAGAGAAAATCTGCTGTGCTCCCGTCATAATTACTATGGCCACTAGAAGCCACCACCACAATAAGCGTAAATATGGGTCGTAATTGCTGCTTGAACAAACGACCTACAGGTTTGGGGAGGACAGTCTCAAATCATAATATACCAGCTCATCTTTGCATGCAGAAGTCTGTTTACATTTGTTTCGTCTTCATGTTGTTATTCTTTTCCCCGTTCTCGATTTGCGCCATGTCCCGCCATAATGTGCTGTGATTGGCTGTTTCTACTGTGCTGCGACAACACATTCTCACTCCCATCGCGTAAAATTTAGACGCTTTATCAGGTTCCCTTGGCGTTGTTATTGACGCTAAAAGTGTCCTTTAGCGGCATATCTAAATGCGCTTGGGTTTAGGGAAAGAAGAATGCGACAGTTGGGTTTAGGAAAAGAAGAACGGGACAGTTGGGTTTAGGAAACGTGACATGCGGGACACCATCCCCGGTCTCCTGGGTTAAAGTCCCATGTTGTTTGACACCATACCAACCTACCTCCACCACATTGAATTTCAGTTAATACTACTCGCTACCGTTGTCGCTCTTAATGCTACGCCATCGTCAACCTCCATGTAGCTGCTGCTCTGCCTGATGCGTTCTACACACACACTGAAGGGTGCTTTTTGCGTTATATCTGACACTGACAACCACTGCCCAAGCGTCTGTATTTTACAAGTTCGGAGCGAGAACGGATTGGTACCATCTAAACCTGTTCCTGATATTTGGACCTAGTGGTGCATGTGATGCCCCTCATATGGGCATGTATTCCTTGTAAACATTTGTAAAATCTACTGTATCAAATTTTGGTGTGATAAAGGACAGCGATTTTAAATTGGACAAGCAGTCTGCAATAAAATCTAGCTTTTTCCAGCTGTGGCTAATATATAACGTCGAGTCCTGTTTATCATTTAGTGATCTGAAAGGGTTATACATGCTTTTTATCTCCACCTGAGTTGTTTACTGCAATGTCCTTTACGTTGCTGTTAGCCAGGCCTCCCTTTCACGCTTGCAGTTAGTCCAGTCTGCCCATTTCACATTCTATATATTTTTAGCACATTATGCACTCAACCAATTCAGCCTGATTCTGATTCTTCTGAATACATATTTTAGGATTTATTTTGAGATTGTATTTAGTAGTTACCTATTGCAGACATCATTATCAATTGCAATTGAAAGATAAATTATGATCAAATGTTAAAAAAATTAGGCTTTGTTGATTCTATAGAAGTCATAAAGTAGCATACAGTATATATCCATTGCTTCAATATCAGTTACAGTAATTAGCTTTGTTGAAAACATAGAGCTATAGTACCAATACTAGCCAATACACCACTGTGTCTTGCTGAGGCTACTCACTGACATATTATGTTTTATATTAGCATCATCAGAAATCTGGCAAAATACACAGTTTTTCTTCCTAAATAATAAGAAACAGCATGTTTACTGAGATACATTTTCTGATCATATACAAAAATGTAATTGATTTTATTTGGCAAAAAGTCTTACACTGGGGTCTTTCTTGACTTTGAATATGCAAACTGGTGTTCAATGTCCTCCAAATCAAGACCCAAAACAAGTTCATGTTTAATGGCCAGGAGGGCTGTCTCCTACATTGTTGAACTCAGCTCATTTTAAACTTGTTTTAACGAGAAAAAAACTTTCATTCTCACAATTCAAGCCAGGCAAGGTTAAAAACATTCAAAATGTATGCTGAAGTTTCTATTTTACAAATATTAGTGGTGCTTCATGTGGGTGACGTTGGATGGTGATGTCATGTGGCCAGTGTTGGGAAGATTACTTTGGAAATGTAATAGGTTAGAAGATTCCATTTAATAAGTTACCCTATTAAAAATGTAATAGTAGTGTAACTATTTCAGATACTTTATCAAAGAAATGTAACTTATTACATTTAATTACTTTTTGACTAATATATTTCAATTAATGTTTTCAACTGTTTACCATTTTCAAATGTTTAAACCTGGCAGTATTAACCTTACAGCAGTACTCAACACTGACTACTGTCAAACTCCTTTTAAACTTTCTGGGGTCTAAGCCATTTCCTCCAATATTTGGGTTGCCTGGTCTCCTTGTGTAATAATGCTTGTATAACCTCGATACTGTCACGTCTTGTCCAGTGTCAACTTTCTGTGTTTAGTTGGTTTCATGTTTTCTGTTGGTTTTCCATTTCCTGTTTTTTCCCGCCTTTGTGATTGTTTGCTCCGCCCTGATGTCTTTCACCTGTTCCCTAGCCCTAGTGTCACCTGTCCCTTGTTTACTCGTTAACTCTTGTATTTAGTATCTGTTTCTTTTGTCTGTTGTCAGGTCATTGTCTTGTTTTCTGTGAGAGTGTGTGTAGTCTACCCCATTGGTCTCGGTGTTCCTGGTATTTTTGTGATTCCTGTTTTTGTGATTCTGCCTGTCCCTGTTTTTGGGATTCTGCCTGTTCCTGTTTTTGTATTTTGCCTGCTATCTTCGGGACTCTTTTTGTATGGATTATTGTTTATTAAATCCTCAAGCTCAACACTGTCTGTCTCTGCATTTGGGTCCGACATTCTCTGATTCCGTGACAAACCCTGTAATGCATAATCAAGTTAAAGACATCATTTTTTCCTTGGCTTGGCTTTCAGGATATGTATGCTTCATGGATATCATATTTATGTATAAATTGTTATATGACTATAAAGACAATAGAAAGACTAAACGGAAATTAAATCTCACAGAAATGTATTGTAATCACACATAGAACAATACAATAAATACTTTTGGCTTTTGAAATGTGTTCTCCCACGTCTTGGCAATCAGGGGAAACAAAAATAAACACTGTAATAAACACAAATGTCAAACTATTTAGATTTCTTCCCATAAAAGTCCATACCCTTTTATCCAAAAAGTTAGTTGTGTCATCTTCAATGCATTTTCTGTCTGCTATTAGACATAAAAAGGCCAAATCACACTAATTTAAACCTCCAGGCTTCATTCTGGCATCTCTTTATCTACAGTGTGTCTGCCAGGACTTTACAATACACACACACACACACACACACACACACACACACTGCTTGGGTTATCTATTCGCTGAGCAAGCTCGATCCTGATATGACTTCATGTTATTGGTCGACACAGCTGTCACGGCTTACGCGAATACATGAGTTTTTTATACAAAAAGATTACTAAATACAGTAAATAGCCGTTCAGTCGTGGATTTATCGCCCTGGTATTATTGTGCAACGTCTCTGAAAACCCACTGAAGTTTCAGGACTGATTACTAAGCTTCTGGAAGGGCTACAAAGGCACCGAAGCATGTGTTGCAAAGGTCCGGCTATTAGCTACAAAGCTAAAAACACGCCGAAAGCCTGGGTTTAAAGGTTGCGGCGCAAAACTGAGATTAAGTGAGTTTATTTTTTGACCACAACATCCATGGATCGACTCCTGGCTGGGGGACCTTTGTCGCTTTTCTGAGTGTCAAAGGCAGGCAAAAGCCAAAACATAATCTTTAAAAAGGAATAGTTGTGATTCTAAGACATCTATTCTTGGCACAACTGATACTGTAGCTTTATCGGTCTAGTAGATGAAATCCACAGATTTTTAAGCTTTGTTTTCTCCACCCAAGTCTCCAGTGAGACATGAAAGACTACATGATGTGTTCAAGTGTGTGTGTGATTGTTTTTTAATCATTCATCTCTGGCACTAGCCCTACTCGCCTACTGATAACACACAGACACACACACACACACACACACACACACACGCACACACACACATGATCTGCTCACATTCTAATCTGGCATGACCTTAACTGTAGGAGTAAAATATTAAATTCCTAACTATAAAGATGTATTCTGTGTTGACTTGCTTGTGGTTGGTATGCGTCCCATGTGGCCAAGCATGGCATTGAACTGTTGATAAATTGGCACCCGTTGATGGCGTTATTGTCATTAGTACCAGCTGTACACAGTGCATGCAGCTTCAGGACACCAAGAGCCAAAATATTTTTTTCAATTCAGTTTTAGAATAAGTTACTTGTTTATTTCATTCAAGTGAAAGTTTAAGTGTATCTAATTGGTTGTTATAACGTACTCACATACACTAACACAACCTTGTGTACATTTCTTGGCGATAGATATATGATTTAATAGACTCCAGAAAGAAGCCATAGCATTGACATTTTGGCAAAAATGAACATCAACTCAAAATGTATGTTATAATAGAGATGTCCCTCATTCTTTTTTGTCTCTGCAGACGAATGTGCTTATAACACTCTTTCAGCAGTAGGCTGACTCAGCAGTGAGCAGAAAGCAGTGGTGCTGTTATTATAAGAGAAATACAAAAAAAACAATACACACGTTGCCTCCAAAAGTATTCACTCCCCTACACCCAACATCACAGACCATGAAGGAGCCATCATACGCGGTGCCCTTGCCATTGTTCATGACATCAACCACCCTCTAAAACCACACTTCACATTGCTGCCATCTGGCCGCATGTACAGGACTCTGAGGTGTAGAAGGACTTGCTTTGGCAGAAGTTTAGTTCCTTCTGCCATTGCACTAGCCTGGTCCTACCAGACTCTGGTACTCTTGTACAGAGAGTCTGGTCACTCTCCATTGACAAATGTTAACTTCCTTGAAGGCAGGTACTCTGTTAAAGTTTAAAACTATTGTATCTGCCCAGAACCACTCTGGATCTGCCATAACCAATCGCTAACGTTTGGTCATGACGGATGTCATGCACATGTGCAACAAGAGGGGAGACCAACAACTATCGGCTTATATTTAGCATTAGAATCGCTAGCATTAGCCTTAGCCAACTCCTTCACCACTAACGGAGCGAGCTGGAAAATCTAACTTTTCCCGAACCCCGTGGGAGGAGGGCCACAACATCATGGCCACCAACAAAACTCAGCAAATATTAGCCTCCAGAGTCCACTCCCAAGCCACGCCTACCGTTGACAGTGAGACAGTCAACTCAATTCAAGTGTGTTTTATTGTCATTTCAACCATATACACGAAACAACGTTTCACCGTGGCTCAAGTGGTGTTACACATTTAAAATATATAAAAACGACATTATTTAAAAACGACATACAAAACAGGCTACATTTAGTGCACATACATTATAGACTCCGCTAACGCATACTAGCATTAGCGCTTGGTGGGCTGTAAACACAGAGTATAAACACAGCCTTAAATTTGCGTGGAATGTAGAATGGTCAGCAATTAACAGTCACAAACTCCACCAGCAGTTAGTTGGATACAAGCACCCCATTTCTGCACCAGTCCATGTTAACACAGCCCACCTCCACTAGTCTTACCCGGCGACAGAGCAGCCGGCCTGGTAGCTGGATAGTCCGGTACACTGTTGTTCAGCTATGTTTCCACAACAACAAAAACACAGCAGTCTCTGAACTCTCGTTGGGAGTTTCGTTTAAGTTGGATGTAGTCCAGTTTGTTGTCTAATGAGCGGACACTTGCAAGCAGGATTGATGGAACAGGTGGCCGGCTAGCGCTAGCTTTCCACCTAGCTAGCTCATAGCTTCAGCCCTCGTTCCGCGTTTCACCGCTGAGGATGTCCCCTTACCGGCTAGCGGCATTGAGCAACACCGCTGGCTGAGGTGCTGGTCTATGTAGCAGGCGAAGCTCGCATAGTGTGTCGAGTATTCCGTCTGTAATAAAGTGTCCTGCATATTCTCCGATTTGTACCAATGTATCCCGGTGGTACACATGTGCAGTAGTTTGAATGCACATAATTGTTGTAAAAGTTTTCTGCTGAAAAGACGAAGCCTGTTTAGCGAAGCTTCAAGATGGCTGACACTCGTTTTGCTTCAGCAAGCTTCGGGTAAAGACGACAGTCCAACCCCCTATGGGCGGGTTGAAAACACGCAGAAGTAGCTCCTACTACTGGCTGTAGTCCATTGCCTCTGGGCAAAAAAATCTTCCTATGACGCAAAAATCGTCGTTTTCCGTCATCGGAAGATTTTTTCCTGACCCACAATACAGAGATCTCTCGTCTCGGGGACATGAGGGAGGGAAGCACGGTCACTCAAAAATACTACCGTGTTTCTACTGATACAAAGCTTAATGCTAAATCGGTGAAGTATCCCTTTAAAAAAACAAACCACCAGTTACCAGTACCAGTCTTGGTACCACTGGGGCTATCTAGAGCTGAATCCAAGGGGACATCTCCATACTTGCATAATGTCACTGCTTTAGGTGAGTATTTACAGTAAGTAAGTGGTGCTGCCTTTGTACTTTACAGCAGCATTTATATTTGATTTGTAGGAATTCTTGGAACGTGTAAATCTCTGATGTGACACAGACCAACCTTCTTAGTAGCCTAAGTGGCAGTGGTAACCCTAATTATGAAAGATTTATGGTTAAATGTTTATGACAGTATTTCAAACTGAAAATAGAGATGCAAATTATTTCAAAAGTGTTTTTGAAAATAATCTTTGTCATTCGAGGATTGTGCTAAAGCAGAAACACTGTAAGCACCAGAGTGAGCAGCTAAGTGAAAGTGCTTTGGCCATGAGCTATTTGAGATAATCATCTGTGTGTGTGTGTGTGTGTGTGTGTGTGTGTGTGTGTGTGTGTGTGTGTGTGTGTGTTGTGTGTACGCCTCAGGCTACTGCAGGTGATGTCTGCACTAATGAGGCTGTAGTTGATGTAATCTCTGTATTAGTTGTCAGTCAGTTTACAGACAGGCAACCAATCTGTCTGCCTATTTGCCTTTTTCTTTTCTGTTCACTCCTCCATTATCATCTCCTTCCTCTTGTCTTTCTGTTATCCTTGTGTCTCTGTTCTTTGATGCATTGGTCTAAAGCTATACTATTTCTAATCTAGGGTGACCAGACGTCCCGGTTTGACCGGGACAGTCCCGATTTTGAATTGCGTGTCCCAAGTCCCGACAAAAGCCTGTCGGGACGCTAAAATGTCCCGGTTTACACCAACCATTATGACATTGTCCGGGTTGTCAGCGATTACATAGCCATTCTCTCTCATATTGCTCTGGTTATGAGGAGCAATATGAGAGAGAAATTTGGTGATCATTGATCGTTGTTTAGGTACATTAAACCACGTTAAGCTTTTTCCTTACAATAGCCTCAATGAAGCAGAAACGCTTAATGTCAGATAACGTCCATAATAATTGAACTTTGGGTTAGATTTTTTGACAGTTTTCAGTGGTTATGAGGACCAATATGAGAGAGAAATTTGGTGATCACTGATCGTTGTTTAGGTACATTAAACCACGTTAAGCTTTTTCACGTTAGGACTTAAATAAAGCCCATGAGAACCGTGGAGAGTCAACCCACAGCCGCTCCGCTGCCCTGCTGAAAATGTGAAGCAGATACTCGTCACACGGGTCAATTTTGCTGACACCTGTGCGCAATTTCACAGTAGGCTTTCAGCCAATAAATTGATTCTTGAGCAAATTCACTCCTCTAACAAATATACGGAATTAATGTTTCCAATAGGGAAGCTGAATGAATTCATGCATGAATTAATTGATGTAGGCTATGTATTATTATGCATTATTAAATTGCAATTAATGATTTAAGTGTTACTGCATTCCTTAATATTCCATGAATCATCAGGAATTGACGTGCTCATAGTCTGTCATTCGTGACCATACATGAACAACACAACTAAAGCATTAGGTATGTGGGCACATCATTATGAATTATAATTTATTAAAGTGATGGTTCGGAGTAATTTCACCCTAGGGTCCTTTGCACTTTGACCTCGAGCCAAACAACCCCCCATAAGTTTTTTTCCCTTGTTATAACGTTGGTCAAGTTAGTGTTATCAGCTGGTTAGCTTAGTGCAGGCGCTAACGGATCCAGGTTTGTATCTCGTAAATTATCCATCCATCCATCCATCTTCGTCCGCTTATCCGGTGTCGGGTCGCGGGGGGAGCAGCTCCAGCAGGGGACCCCACACTTCCCTTTCCCGAGCCACATTAACCAGCTCCGACTGGGGGATCCCGAGGCGTTCCCAGGCCAGATTGGAGATATAATCCCTCCACCTAGTCCTGGGTCTTCCCCGAGGCCTCCTCCCAGCTGGACGTGCCTGGAACACCTCCCTAGGTAGGCGCCCAGGGGGCATCCTTACCAGATGCCCAAACCACCTCAACTGGCTCCTTTCGATGCGAAGGAGCAGCGGCTCTACTCACGAGCTCCTCACGGATGACTTACCCTATCTCTAAGGGAGACGCCAGCCACCCTCCTGAGGAAACCCTTGTACCCTGGATCTCGTTCTTTCGATCATGACCCAGCCTTCATGACCATAGGTGAGGGTAGGAATGAAAACTGACCGGTAGATCGAGAGCTTTGCGCAAAATTTTTTGTTGGCAAAATTGTGTCTAATCTGTCTGTGTCTATGTCTGACCTGGGCTGGCACATGTTCATGTTAAAAAGCGTGTGCGTGCACGAGCACTACGGTCACGCGCAAAGTGTCCCGGTTTTAGTTCCGGGAAATCTGGTCACCCTATTCTAATCTCAACAATATGGTGCTAAACTATGCAACTTTTATATACTGAGGGCCTATTGTGGTACAGATGGATAACTGGGAACATATAAGTAAAGCTTACTGCCCTTTATGAGAAGGCCAAAATTAAATACTTGGGTACATACATGAGGGTATTTAAGTGTAAGAATGTGTGTATGTGTGTGCTTGAGTATGTAGGTATGTATGTATGTGTGTGCTTAGCATGTATCTAGTATTAGTATGTTTGTGCGTGCTTGAGGATGTATGTGTGTATGTATGTATGTATGTATGTACGTGCATGTATTCATGTATGTGTGTTGCATATATATATGTTTACTGTATATATATATATATATATATATATATATATATATATATATATATATATACTGTATTTGTGTGTGTGTGTGTGTGTGTGTGTGTGTGCTGGACGTTGGGGTGGATGATTGGGTCAAACAAACACATGACTTTCACCCAGGAGACCTATCTTCAGTGCATGGAAGTCAACTTTTGTGACTTTTTTACGTTCTTACGTTCATAACTTAATTTACGTAACAAACGGATATGGGTGCGAATGGAATCATGTCCAGAGAGATGGTAACGGATGTATTGTTATTAACAATACATGTATGTCCAGAGCCAGTCCATCTGAACTCTTTAAGGATGTCAAGACGGTACCTTTTCATCTACTTGAGAATCTGAGCTGCTTTTGATAGCTCCCACATGTTTCGGGCATTCCATGTGATTATTTTGATGTTATATTTTGGCCCGAGCAGACTGTTTCTCACACCCATGGCTTTCGAAAGGCTTTTACCACGGGTGATCATTCTGCCTTCAGGGAAGTCTTCTCAAGGGTTATCAATAGGTGTAGGCCCATGGGTGTAAATCTCATCTAACTGTTGGGGTGGATAATAAACATAAAATTTCTCAAGAGCAATTTTCGAAGGGGACACAAACAACACAGCTAAAATTAGTTGTAGAGGATATGTGTAGTTGTGGAACTCCAGTAAGTAAGCTGACATGGCTTTTTTATCCACTTCAAACATCAGATTAAGTGATTCTTTTCAGTTAAACAGATGATGCTGAACTTAGAACTGAACCCCCAAGCAAAAAAACTAGCTAACTAGCCAGCCGGCTCATTTTCTGTAACCAGTGAAAGCATGTTGGGTGAAATTAGCAAGTTAGCTAACTAACCATCCAACAAGCTATTAAACAAGCTACCAAACAAGCTAGGTAACGTTATATTCGCTAACATAGAGTGTTTAGTGTGTAGGTAGTGGACCAAACCATCATGAAGCAAGGAATGGGCGGCTCAAGATGTTTTTAAGCTATGTTTGTATTTTTTACATACATTACATTATTTACAATACACAGCATGTTTTTTAATAATTTTTTAGGTTGGGACACCCTCAGATGGGGTGGGTCCTGACCCCCCCGCGATTTCCGCCGATGTGTAGGTCCACCCATCTGAACGCCAAATATCAAACATAAAACCAACTATACTGAGGCAATTTGAGGGGGGTGAGGGGCCCCTTGTTAGCAAAATGACCAAAATGCATGCCCCTTGTTAACCTGCCACCCCTCTCCATCCCTTAGTAGCAGAGAGAGTGCTGGGCCAGAGGGGTTGTTTAGTTAAATGTGGTAGTCTAGTCTGCCTGACTCATTGATCCTTTATCTGACTAAGGTTTGTGCAAGTTAGAATCTATGGTCCCGACCATGGCTCTGAAATATCAGTAGCTGTGTAATGATAAATCCTGTCTGTAGTCTGTAGTGTTGAAGTAGCAGACAGATTTGTCAGGGGAAGGGAAAATTAAAAAAAAAAAAATACAGAACCAAAAGAACGTTCATGAGGCAGTTCTACTGCTAAATATGAACTAAATTAAGAACCATTTTGCAAAGGTCACAGGGTCACCAAAAACATTTCATCTTCTGGTGATCATGAATATTTACAGAAATCTACAGATTTTAGTGGCAAAAAAACAAGATGATAAAAATGAAATCAAACTGAAGTAAAGACATTGGTGCTCAATAAAGGTACAGTACATGCAAATCACGCTGTTTCATTTGAGTGTTTGTGTGTGTGTGTGTGTGTGTGTGTGTGTGTGTGTGTGTGTGTGTGTGTGTGTGTATTGTGAACACCTCCTCTGATTGTCCATGTCTTAGGGGCAAAGGTGAATCTATTTATACCAGAGACACAACCCAGAAATAGACCACACGACATAGCCATTAACAAGAGAGGTGTGTATGTGTCTGTGTGCGTGTGTGTCTGTGTGTGTTCAACAGGAAGGAGCTACACTTTTTGACCTAGGCACAAGCCAGGGTCAAAGATCACAAACTTTCTGTCTGCCTGTTTTAACACTCTGACCCAAAATGCCCTCTGTGGCCCTCTATACACACACATGCGCACACAAACACACACACACACACACACACACACACACACACACACACACACATGTAGTTGGGTGTTTTTTTTATTAGACTGAACAACACTGAAGATAGTAACTTGTTTGTTTAACCTGCATGGGAACAAGTGGTGCAGGCTGAAAAAAGCAGCATAGATCAGGGCATTTAAATACTCAGGAAATCAGTTAACTTCCAGTTAACAAATTCAGATAACTTGATTTTGCATAATTGAAATACTGGTCCACATTCAACTCTATTAAGATCTATTAAAAGTCTTATGCTTGTAGGTTGTAGGTTGTAGGCTATTTGTTGTTAGCAGAAATGGGATGGAGCCAACCACAGCTGAGCTTCACCTCCCTTAAGGGCCCTGCAGGATATTATTTGTGCCGAAAAGTATGAGGTATCAAAACTATTAGGTATCAAAAAGTGACAAATTCACTGACAGCAGGTACACCCAATGATTATCAAATACATAGACAATTACAAACATACTACTGTGTATATATACAAATACATGGAATTGCACTATTCTGTGTACTGTAGGAGGAGGATGAAATCCAGTGTTTTTGTTGACCCCCTGACCTTTCCTGTGGTGCCATTATCAGGCCAAGTCATGCAATCACAATGTTACAAGAAACCAAAAAAGTTTCCAGTTCAATAACTTCATGAGCCAAAAACCATGGCAACAAAAAGTGTCCCAGCCGTGTGCATCACTTTTTAGTTTCCCCTGGAAATAGTTTCTGTTGTGTTGTGTGCTATATTTAAAGTTAGTAAATTCAAAAATCATGTGGTTCAAAATCTATCCATTATTCTTGTCTCTACATATTCAGATGGATAGACAAAAAAATAGAGACACAGGTCATTCCAGGCAGTTTGGGGTCCCCGTCTATTTAAAGTGAAGAGGATTTAGCTGTAGACAGATTACTGCTGAGAGACCTATTACAGCTAAACACTGTGTGTGTGTGTGTGTGTGTGTGTGTGTGTGTGTGTGTGTGTGTGTGTGTGTGTGTGTGTGTGTGTGTGTGTGTGTGTGTAAAACATGTGGTTTCTGATGACAGCCATTTAAAGGTGTCAGACTGGAGCCACAGCAAATTATAAAAGGCACACACACACACACACACACACACACACACACACACACACACTTCATTCCTCCCTCTCTTTCTGTCTCTTTGTTTCTGTAGTCTAAACAAGCCTCTTATCTTTCCCGTTATTAGATAATGGATGACAACAGGTCACATGACCCGCCCTAACAAGAAGGTTGCTAAGAGCGACATCTTAATGGCACTTTAAAATACTGACCACAGAGACTTCACATTATGACTAAAGGCTTATACCACATTCATTCTCTTCACCAACCACTACTAACCAAGTAGATGTTTATTGTTTTATTTAGCAGGTCATTTATAAAGAAAGTCTCATTAAAGTCTGACTTTCCATTGAACAAACATATTTAGCAATGAAAATAGGGGCAAGTGGGAGCAATTTCCATTGACACACAGAATGAAATATGCCAAGGTTTCATTGTTTTTTAATAATCACACTATGAAAACAAATAAGTATACAGTTGTCAGGATTAACAATCACCCCTTTTCACCTCTAATTTCATTTATTTTTTTAATGGAAAGGGAAAATGTCAAGTATTAAAAGCCGGGATTTATTAAAGGGAATTTCATAAAGCCTTGAAATGCACCTAAGGAATAAACTAATATTGTTTAAGCATATTTCAAAAGGACATGACTTTAAAATGTGAGCAACTCATATTATTTTGCTAAGGAAATCCAATATTTCCTCAAATGCTGTAGTGAATGGTAAACCCAACTACAATTACTTGTAGTAAAGTCTTGTCTTTCTAGGACTACCTCTGAAATAAATGTGATGTTTGCATCATGGCAAGTTATATAATTGATGAGCATCATATGAAGGCATAAAACTAAACAAATGCCTTCCCGAGAAATTTGGTTGTTTGCTAACTGGAGGTTCCACACACACTCAGAGACACAGACGCATGCCCTCTGTGCCACGTCTGGCGCCAGTGATTACGCTGTTAGGCCAAATCAGTTTCCTGTGTTTGGTTTGATGGATGCCATCATCTTCATGGATCTAAAACAGGTAAGTGTGCCCCCACCACCACCACAACCCCCCCAGCCCAGCCGGACACACACACACATGCACACACTTAACAAAGTGTGGTTCCTAAACCCCCTGAGGCGATATGGATCGGTAAAAGATGTTAAAATATGTGTTATGATATTCTCATTTGGGCTAAAATTACGTTGTAAATGTGCTAAAAGTGGTTTTAATTCATTGAACCTGATGATGACTTTCTTATTCGGAGAATGTACCTTTTTAAATATACATAAATATACTAAAAGAGTTTTGGTTGCTGTAATCAATCCATCCCTCTATACTGGCCGTAAAGTTGTCCCTTCCAACTGTAAACAAATGTAAAAAGAGAAGGGGGGCAAAATCCATAATTCCCATTCTATGTGGCTTCAGCGGTCTGAGCCAATTGAAGTGGGTACATGGGTACAGTGGATTTAGTCTCCCATCTACATAAAGTCACATTAGGAAGGCATCACTTGTACGAGGTAAAATTACCACAACCAATCAGGCTTTCAACGTACACACACTATGGCATGTGAGTATTGGTGTACATCCCAGTCTCATGGCAATTTGTGAAATGGTGACATTATTTAATCTATTGATTCGTGTACAGGGACACGTTTTTCTGTGTTTTATCGTGTTGGCGAGCACGAATTTTAAACTAATGTATTTGAATGGGATGCATATAACGTGATAACAGCACGATTATGGTAGCGATTAGTATTGAAAAGCCGAAAATCAGCGTAAGGAGGTAGATTGGGGTGGTGGATGGGTCAAA
Organism: Sander lucioperca; assembly: GCF_008315115.2. Classification (NCBI taxonomy): domain Eukaryota; kingdom Metazoa; phylum Chordata; class Actinopteri; order Perciformes; family Percidae; genus Sander; species Sander lucioperca. The sequence continues at coordinate 37,474,095 of NC_050176.1, forward strand.
AAACACAGGACTTTCACCCCGGAGCCCGGGGATTGCGTCCCGCGTGTGGTAGTTCCTTTCCGCGTTCTTCTCCTAACCACAACCAGCATGCGACAACTGCCATGATAAAAATCAAGCCCGACCCTACCCGAGCCCGTGCACTTTGCGTCTGAACCCGGCCTGGCCCGACACATTAACTGTAATTATGAGCCTGAGCCCGATTTAAACCCAACATTTTTTTAATACGTGGGCCATTATAACTGACGTTCTCAACAACTACAATTCTGAGTTGTTTGAACTACAGAAATCTGTTTAGAATTATCTTAATGAATAATGCAACAAGGACGAAGCATGTAAACTGCGCTGTTTGTTTATTCAGACTGGAATGGATCGCAAATGGATCTGAATGAAGAAACGTAAAAAAAACCTCTAACCTAAACTCAACCCTATAGCTGCTCCCCCAGCCAAATAGTGTGGGTAACAGATCAAGGCATCAACATAATCAAAGCCCTGGAACCATATAGGAGACTTTCTTGTCTCGATCACCTAATTAATACTGTCCTTCGGCATGGTCTGCATGCTGACGCACTGGTCGACAACAGTGCTGCAGATGGGGGAGACACGATGTAGCACAGTTTACCTCAAAGTTAATTCTCCTGTTTTTCTTTTTTTCTTTACATCTTCAAGCTCTATGTTGCACTTAAGATGCACAATGCAGCACACAGCAGGCCCGGTGTGATGCATGCGAGAGGAGGAGACTCTGCGCATGACACGTGCTGCATTTTGTAACTGCAGCCTAACTTTTGTACACATTTGTTACTTTTATATAGCCTATATATATATATATATATATATATATATATATTTATTTATAATAGTTCTGATTATGGCATAGCTTTTTCCCCACCCAATTAGGCATATAATAAGGTAATGGATAAAAAAAAACAAAAAAACAATTGGTTGATCAAGGGCAAAATAACAGCCTGAGAATCTAAACTCTAGACCAGCACGAAATAAAGTAGAAAATCGTTTCCCTGAACACAAATCAATAGATCAAAATAACGTCACCCTTACACGAACTGCCGTGAGACCGGGTTGCAGTGTAAGATAGTTTTCCTTGAGACTGTGTCAGGCTACATTTACATTACTACGTTTTAATTTTTAGGAGTGGTTTTGAGACAAAAACTATCTCCGTCCACACGAGAGTTTTAGCTCCAGTAGCAGAACAAATCTCCGTCCATATTAACACATTTTACATCACATGACCATTGACATTCACTGGGCATGTGTGTGCCGATGTAAAGAAGAAGCAGATTGTCTATCGTTATTCTGCAGTTGTAAATCCTGCATGTACAAATTGAAAATACGTATAGAAAATAGTTTGGAGAAAAGTAAGACCAGGGATTTATTAGCTTGGACCTACGTCAAAGTGGAACTGTTACTGAAAGGTATGTAAGCTTTCCTAACCAATAAGATTGACTGATAATGATGTGCATCGCCCTTTTCCAAAGGGCTCTGTTTGTGCCCGTCCGGACTACAGAGCGAACCCAGAGTTTTCCAACCAAAACTGGGGCAGCAGCGTTTCCACATATTTCTGTTGTAGGGGCTCGAAAAAGACCGGAGTTGCGTGAAAGCAAGGCGTAAACGTAGCAAAAGATACTTGTTTTTAAACCAAAACGTAGCATGTAGCCTCAGAAATGTGTTGATTGAACTCTGTGACATGGAGGGAATTGTTTGTGGCATTCCTGATGGTGATGCTGTACCTATTATAGTGACAGTGTTTAAAGATTATTCATTTGACATTTATTCTTTGTTTGACAGTTAAGACAGACAGGAAATGTGGGGGGAGAGAGTTTCCCAGAATCAAACGAGGGACATTATGTTTACACTGTTTATGTCTAACACCACGAGGCCATGGATGCCTAAAGGTGTACTGAGTCTGCAAAGGTACTGAATGAGGAACAAATGAATGGTTTCACCTGGGATGTAAGCTAATTGCTCTTTCCACAAAACAGAAAGAAATCTTGTTTTACATAGTTAGCATTACCGCGGTCTGAGCCACAGGGATGGCTTGGGTCCCTCACAACTGCAACTGTTTATTGCACCTCAAAGATCCAGCACCACACATATTAATAACTACCCCATGAATACATGTGATTTTTTTTTTTTTACATTTTTAGCATTTGTTGGTGTCATGATTGTAATTACTCCAAGCACATTGCATTACAGTAATACCACACATTGTGGTTATAAATGCATAATCTTTTATGGTGTAGCCACATTTTCTGGTTGCAAATGATGCAAAATACATAATTCATGTATAGCTGAGCCACATTTACACTGATGTTTTTACTCTTCTTAAGACTACAAAACAAACTGGAGAAGATACAACACTGAAGTAATTCATTGAGAAAAGCAGGTAAACTCCAAAAGCTTCTTCAGTATTTCATTTTTTTTCTGTAACAAATCAACCATCAACCATTGTAAATGTGTTGAATCCACAGTTTAGCAAACATGAAGAATTACATCACATCTACATTCATTTTATTTCATGGAGAGTTGTGTGTGTGTGTGTGTGTGTGTGTGTGTGTGTGTGTGTGTGTGTGTGTGTGTGTGTGAGTGAGAGAGAGAGAGAGTGAGAGAAGGAAAGAGAAACAGCTGGACTGTGTCAGGACTGATGAGAGACATTCCTGTTAGTGTAGCATAACCTTCCTACTGCTTTGCTGATAATACTGGCACCTCTCTCTAACCCACGCACACACACACACACACACACACACACACACACACACACACACACACACACTCATATCTCCTGCACTGTAGCAATAAGACTAAAACCATGGGAACCAGACTGTGGGTCCAACTGTGTGTTAAATTATTCCACCACACACTAACACACACAAATACACAGGGCTTGTGTGTTTCAGTGACCTCATTGTGGAAAGAGTTAGTTAAGATAGCATTTGTTATCAATGGTGCACACACACAAGCATAGTTGTGCATGCACACAACCTCAAACAAGACACGAGCACACACACATACACACCAAAATATTATTGAGTAAATTCAGAGCTGTTGTTATAGAACACTGAGACCTAATCATGTGTTTTGTGTGTAAGCCTACACATATTTTGATATATATGATATATATTGACTTGGTTGTGCTGACTGAGTGAAGAGTGTTGAGAAAGCAAGTAATTGCGTACTACAAATTGTAAAAAGTAATGTATTTTAGTTAGCACAGGAATGAACTGTGAATACAACTAAAAACTAACACATCACATTAATGTGTCTGCAGGTAGGGCACAGAATGTAGTTCATTACGTTAATTATAAGATGCACATCATGTGATCAGATCATATAAGCACAAACAAGCACACCTAAATAAATGTGAATTTCATTAAAGTAAAGCAATGTTTTCTGGCTTGGTCACAATTAGCTGTGTTCATAGGTGGGAGCTGGCCAAGGTCGCTGCCCTAGCAATTACTGTTTTTTGGGGGCACATCAACAACTGGATCACAGCGCTCTGGATGAGAGTGTTTTGCTATGATACAGGTTATTTGGGGTTATGGTTGAGTGTTTGGCCATGCCACATGTTTTGAAAGGCTCTGGTGTTTACCATGCTGCAGGTTATATGAGGCTTTGGATGCCAACTGCTTTGTCTCTCTAATGGAAGGAAACTGGCATTGAGACAAATACACACTTAAACACTTTTAGCTGCCACTGGGCACTGTGTGTGTGTGTGTGTGTGTGTGTGTGTGTGTGTGTGTGTGTGTGTGTGTGAGAGAGAGAGAGAGAGAGAGAGAGAGAGAGAGACAGAAGGAGAGAGAGCGAAGAGTAAAGAAACATAAACTTGCTTGCTTACTACCTCACCTTTCTTACCTTGGCACCAACACTTGGCACAAAGTCTTTTTACATATCAATATGTTGACCCCCCCCCCCCCCCACACACACACACACACACACACACACACACATACACAGTGTTCCTCCATATTAAGACTTATTGTTAACGTGTAAATATTACGGTTGGCTGGCGGCCTCAGATTATAACCTGTCCATATTTAGCTATATCACGTTCATAACTCATACACAATATTTATATAACTATCAAACATTTAGCTGGGCATCAATGGAAACACTGTCCTATTTAAAAAATATTTTCTGGCTAGGCTGGTGCCTCGGTGGGCCACAGTGTGCTGTGTAGCAACTCATGATATTCATGCTATATGTCATCTGTTGTCACACTGCATGGCAACGATGGCCCAGGTTTCCCTTGACATACATGGCTTCTACAGTGTAAATGGGGGTACCTATATTTGCAGTTGATATAACGTGAAGGTCAAACATTTGTTGAAAGTTGTTGATGTGTATCATAATTGCTGTAGAAACAAATAAGTCCAACATTATGCACTAATATTACAAAGGCTTTTATGTAAAAGTTTTTGATGTTCTAATTTGTCAGATTTCAGGGACAGAAATAAAAGCTCATGTCTATGATTGTTTTCCAGAGTGTTAGCAAAAGTTACCTATTTACACATCAAGCAGACATATAGCCTACAGTTTCTAAATAAATGCTATATATGGTGACATGACTGATGTGAGTCCACTATTCTCTCTCCACTTTTTTCTATAAGATTATTTTAGGCCTTTATTAGATAGGACAACTGAAGACATGAATGTGGTGAGGGCGGATGTCATGCAGCTAAAGGCTGCAGGTCAGAATTGAACCCGCGGCCGCGAGGATATGTACAAGGGGTGCATGCTTATCCAGGTGAACTACCCAGGCGCCCCATGTTTGGTATTTCATATGATGATGCAAGTTCAAGTGTTTAAGTTTCATTTTAATTAACTATTATAAATAAATAGTGATTATGTGAAAAGGGGTGTGGCATGATTGACAGCTGCTCCTCTGCCAGGGGAGCAGAGCAAAGGCCATTTTATGGTCGTGCGTAAACTCCACGCCATAGCTACGCCATCGCTCCTACGGCGTCGTGACCCTAACGGAGTTCTGCATTGGGGTTGAACGTGTTTCTTTGCATCGCGGTGCATTTCACCGCCAGAACGCTAGGGGGGGTGTGGTTTCCGGAGGGTCAATCGCGAAACTCTTTGTTTACTTGTGCGTCGGTGTGTGCCTCGAGCCGGCATGTGTGTGTGTGTGTGTGTGTGTGTGTGTGGGGAGTGGGTGATAGAGCGAGGGAGAAAGTGAGAGAGTGACGGCAATTGTCTTCGGAGCAAGTTGTGACTCTAGAGTCATAGGAGAGAAACAAAGTGTCTCCCCTGTTCTTTCTGACCACGGTGGGAAATCTGGAGCAGGAAAAGTTCACCCTCTCCTTGAGTTCATGTTGTTTATGGAGGAGAACCAGGAAATGAGTCGGGGGAAATACAACGCTACCAAGCCACGGCCGAGCGATGTGCGTGGTAGTTAGATTTTTCGAGAGCACGTCAGGCTACGGCATAGGGTCCGGCGTAGATGCAGAGTGGTCTGCAGGGGTCTGCGGGCGTACGCCGTCGATTCTACGCACGACCATAAAACGGCCTTAAGTGGAGCAGTTTCTGAAAGAATACACTGGAGTGAATAAATTTACATTTTCATTGACTACCAGTGTTTTTAAACGGACCTGATGCTGTAGTCAGCTCTACTTACTGATACAGATATTGAGGGTTCTTCTTTGCATTTTGTTTGTTAAGTTTATTATTTTTGTCAGCTGACTTGTGTTAGCAAGCTAGTTAGCCAGTTAGTTAGTTAAGTATTGACAGTAAACTCTCTACTGTGCATGTCATTTTATAGTGCAAATTGCAACTCTGTGTTACAGTCCAGAAATGTACAGTTAGAGATGGACAAAAGTTTGAACATTCACAAAAGTCTTTTTTTGCTTAAGAACTGGCTGTGATTGTTTTTCTGTTTCTCAATATTAACTTAAAAAGTCCCCCTTATCACACCTAATTTTCACTGCAACCATGTTTATCCAAGACTGTATACGTTCTTTGTCACATTCAGAGACAACAGGTAGTGTATAATATACTAATACTGCAGTCTATAATACTAAAAAAAAAAACATAACATCACATCTAATTTTTATAGAATAAAAAATATTTTACAAAAAGAGCAAGTAAAGAATTATACTGATATCAAGCAGCCACAGCTCAACTCCTGGATGCTTCCCCCTTTCAACAGCTGAGGAAGCTGATGCTCCAATGAACACAGCAACAAAGGTAGCCTTCACAATGTCTCTCTGGGCAGACACAGAGGGTGTAGAGAGGATGATGCTTATCTAAGGATGATGGCGGAGCCAGGAGTTGGCCAGTGGTGGCCATGGCCACCTGAGGACAGAGTCTGGCCACCCCACTTGTCACCCGGGTCACTGATTTTTTTGTCCCTTGTCCATCTGGTTGTCCTGCCACTCCCCACCTACAGTGCATTCAACTCCCTTGCTGCTACCATTTGAGAAAAAAAATCTAGTTTTTCTGATGTATAATAAATCCAAGTCACTCCTGGCAGTAACATTACCAGAAAAAAGATTTATTGACAACAGTTTTAAAGTTGTAATATCTAATACTGACAGCTAGTGTTTAAAATAGTAATAATACTGCAGTACAAATTCAAAATTCAAAATACATACAATCTCCCCCTCCTCCACAGACTCGAAGTTCACGGAGGTTGCCAGGCTGAGACCGCAACATCCACAACAATGTTGCTAGACGCTTGTCTCACATAGCCAGACATTACTTCACAGCACAGCAGAGTAGCTAACGTTAGATGCTGGCTATATTGATAGTCATAAAAGCCCGTGCTCACGTGGATCTCTGTACCCAACTGACACACACACTTTTTCGGCTTAGAATTACGGTAAGAACCGCTAAAAACACAACCACCTCGCTGTCCTCTGCATCCGACGGACAGACACACTTCCTAGGCTTAGAATTACGGTAGGAACCGCTAAAAATAACACTACCTTGCCGTCCTCTCCGACTGAACACACTTTATTGGCTTAGAATTACGGCAACAATAAGCTAAACACACTGCAAACTCACAGTCCTCTCTTCCCGATTTACAGCCCCCCCTCTCTTGGCTTAAAATAACTCACCGTTGTTGGCTATGGCCGCTGAACAGGCTACACGTTGTAAACAGCCGTGGCCCGCTTGCCTGGTCCTCTGGTAACGTTAGCAGTTAGCAGGGTTAGCATGGCAGAATTAGCCAGGACCAGTCAGGATCACTTTACTGGCTGTGCCTTAATTGTTTTTGCGAGTAACCAACTCAAGTACTCTAGCTATATAATTCAATGTGAGAACACAAATGTTGAAATGACATAAAATGCCCGTGCCTTGTAGCCGTGATAAATTAGCCTGAAGCTAATGTTTACCTCTTCAGGAGGAAATTAGCCAACTCGGCGTCCTTTTGGGCTCTAAGCTGTCGCCATCTTTCAAATACAGCTCCAATATTTACCTGGGGTTTGTTACGTCTCTGGTCACACAACTGTTAGAAAAATGCGGTTTTTTTAGGTCGGGTAGAATCTATCTCCTTTGATCCTGTTTGTTTGTCTTCTGCTTTCATGGCTGTACTAACGTTACAGCAGTAGCGCGCTGGGTTTACGTTTTTACAGGTATATCTGGCAACCCGGCCTGGCTGTCAAACTGGGCAGTTGATAACAACACACAGGCCAAAACACAAGCAGAAATTCCGTCACGGAACGGAAATTTAAAAAGGAGAAAATACTGGCATTAGCATTGTTTTCAGAAAAGAAAGTATTTCAACTTAGCATGTTTCCTTAATATCTGATAACGCATTGGGGTCATTTTTGGATTTATTACAGTAAATATATTACATATTGGACCTTTAACTGTTTAATGCTTAAACATGCTAGGCATAAAATGGCTAATGTTGTTGACAAATATATTGCATTTCGTGTTGCTGCTTCGCAAGCAGCAACCTCCATTGCTGAACAATGAAGCTATAACACGAAAGTCCCAAAAACTGCAGTTCATCGAGTGGCCACTTGAGGCTGGCTCCAAAAGGTCAATCCCCATTAGTCTATATCCTTGACGTTCCACTTCAGCGATTGCTCTGTTGCCGCCGGAAAATCCGCCAGATTTCCCTCATTTAGGCCGGATATCCCATCCCCGAATGCTATGTGGAGTAGCCAGACTCTCCTCCAGCGTGCTTTGGAGGAGGGTCTGGCAAAGCAAGGCTAATCCCCATAGACCCCCATGCTAAAATGCCCATCTTTACAGCAGAAATAAACATGTTACATGTGTTACAAAAGACGGTTTTAGTCACTTTCCCTATATAACTGGATTAGCCAAAGTCAGGCACCGCCAAGATGGTGACAGCCAGGGCCACCGGGAGCCGCCCACTTTAAGCATCATTTTGGCTTTTCAGATTCCTGTGGGTGATGTCACAGATAACTATGTCCATACAGTCTATGAATAAAAGCCATTCAGTGTTTTGTCAATGGAATGCTTAGTGAAGAAGCAGAAACAGGAAATGTTCAGTTTGCATTAGCAGTTACCGTTCCAGCATTAACAGCTCCAATATGTTTGTAGAACAGTGACCACTGTAAACAGTCTGACCCATATTAAATAAAAGTGACAGGACTTTTTACTACAGGCTATAAGCTTTTTAATCTATCTCTACTGATAAATCAGATAAAAACTGATGAATGAGAGTTGCCATAGTTACAATTAGATTGGCTCAGTATGTGCAGTGAGTCGCCCCGACCTCTCTCTGTGACCAAAATTGGACCGAATGTACCATGAACTGTGAGCCAGCCAGGCTCCGGGTGACTTTCCACAAAACAACAGTATCAGCAGGCACCATGGAGGAGATAATGAGGCAGCTTACCTGTAAAGTAAATAATAATAACAATCCGTCAATTTTAGTGCCTTTCAGGGGACCCCTGATGGGACTCCATTGCAATAATCCAGACAGGAGGTGATGAAGGCATGGACGAGGGTCTGTGCCGCAGAATCAGTTTTTAACGTGGTAGAAAACAGATTTGGTGATGATTGAATGTGTGACTGGAATGAGAGGGTGGAATGTAGTAGGTAGAAAGGTAGTCTTAGCTCAGTGCACACCAATTTGGGCACTCAAACTGTGAAGTATATAGTTTTCAAGTTGGGACATATTAAGAATGAACTGAGTAACGTGGATGTTTTTGCACAGCGGAATGGGAATAAAAATCACCTTGTTTAATGACTGACTTAATGACTAATGCACGTTCATGTTTATGGCTGGTTTGTTGTTTTATAACGTTTGCTCACAAACTTAAATTAACTAATTCATAAATTGATCAGATTGATTATTGACTGAATTCTCCCCAATGTTTTAGCAGTTGTTAAAATAAAAAGGAAATAGCATTTTTAATGAATGGTGAATGCTTAAAAAAAATAAAGATAGGTAGGAGTGAATTTAAACTGGGCTTTTATTGTGAAGGGTAGACACAATTGTTTTTCCTCAACCTTTATTGTGCGCTCGTTTAGTTTTATTCACAGTTCATTAATATTATATATAATGATATATAAGGCTTATATCCTTGCTAATGCTAAATCTTAGCCAAGAGTGTGGTGTCTTTAAGTTTGTGAAAACATTAATGATGACGAAAAATGAAAACTGATGACGACTGTAGCTAGCTAGTTACAGACTAGTCTTGGCTGGTTTTCCTGGTTTCCTTTCTAATGCACCTCCTGGTTTACTCTGTTCATGACTGACAGCGGGAAGCCAGCTTCACAGACTCTGGTTGCAAAATGCGTCACAAAAGCAATATGGCAGCTAGCTTATTAACAATATTTAGCTTCTCACAACTGCTCAGACATCTAACTGCTTCTTTGTTTTAATGCTCCACTATGTTCACCAGGTAGTTTCTAACTGTTGGGCATGTAGTCTACAGTGTGTTTATCAGATCTTTTTCTAAGAACCCAGCTGCCTGCTGTGGCGGGAAATGAGGCACCATTGCCATTGCACAGTGCTGAGGGCCATTTTCTTTAGAACTAATCAAATGACCACGGCAAACCATTCAGTCCAAAGTCCTTTCCACTCTTATTCTATTTCTATAAGTGATAATGAGCCAAAACAGTAGAGATGCAGGCTGTAATGTCATAACAGTGAGCTGATAGAAGCGAAAACTGCAGACTCAGGGGATTATCCAGTTTTCCTTGGATTGGGTGGCACCTGGATCATGGTTGCAGCCACTGCCCAACGCCATGCTACACCCTGCACTGCTACAACTATTAGCTCTAGTCATAGTTCTAGTATCTTTATTGGTACTATAATTGCCAATGTTCATCATACCAACTGCTTTAATTATTATGAATCATATTTCTCCATATCTGTATCTGTGTCTCTGTATATCTGTATCAGTGTCTCTGTGTTCCACCCGGCAGCGGCAGATGGCCGCCCACCAAGAGTCAGGGCCTGTCCCAGGTTTCTGCCTGTAAAAAGGAACTGTCGCACCAAAATGCTTGCTCGTGGGAAATTGGGTCTTTGTAAAATATAGAGTGTGGTCTAGACCTACTCTATATGTAAAGTGTCCTGAGCTAACTCCTGTTGTGATTTGACACTGTAGATAAAATTGAATTGAATTGAAACTTCCTTTTAGGGAGAAACCTTGGACAGACCCAGGCTCTTGTTAGGCGGTGCCTGACGGTGCCGGTTAGGGGTGTGATGAATAGTGGCAATAATAGTCACAATAAAGATAATGGAACCGTGACTAGAAATAGTAGTTGTAGTAGTTCATGGCGTAGCAGGGCATTACAGGGTGTAGCAGGGCACTGCAGAGCGTAGCAGGGTGTAACAGGGCATAGCAGGGAGCGCAGCAGGACCACGGCAACAGCTGCAACCATGATTTAGGTGCCACCCTAATCCAAGGAAAACTGCTGGGCGTAAAAAACATAAGGACTCCGGGGAATAAGCTCCCCAGAGCGAGGTTAGTAACAAGCTAACCAACCAAAAAAATTTCTGGGACATCGATGCACACAGATTGAAAGAGAGAGGAGAGAGGAGCTCAGTGTGTCAAAGGAAGTCCCCTGGCAGTCTAAAACTATAACAGCATAATTAAGAGCTGGTGCAAGGCAAACCTGAGCCAGTTCTATAAGGGTTGGTAGATGAATCTGATGACTATGAAGAGAAGCAGAGAGCAAGAGAGTTTACAGCATATACTAATAATTGTTGATTAGTAAACCTTTAAGTACGTTTTCTTAATTTTTTATTTTGTTAAAGGTCCCATGGCATGAAAATTTCACTTTATGAGGGTTTTTTTAACAATAATATGAGTTCTCCCAGCCTGCCTATGGTCCCCCAGTGGCTAGAAATGGTGATAGGTGTAAACCAAGCCCTGGGTATCCTGCTCTGCCTTTGAGAAAATGAAAGCTCAGATGGGCCAATCTGGAATCTTCCCTATATGAGGTCATAAGGGGAAAGGTTACCTCCCCTTTCTCTGCTTTGCCCGCCCAGAGAATTTGGCCCGCCCATGAGAAAGAGAGAGACATCATGGCTTGCAAACGAGCAAAGCATGGCAGTTGGTCAAGGCCACACCCCCACCCTCCACCTTGCCCCCCCCTCTCTCCTCCTCAATAGCATTTAAAGCTACACAGAAATGGCACATCCTAAGGAAAGCTCATTGTGGGACTGGCTCTAGTGGCTGTAATTCTGCACCAAGGCTGAATTTCGGGAAAGAGACTTCAGATACAGTACTAGGGGACCACTAAGGTCTATATAAAAGCATCCAAAAAGCAGCATGTCATAGGACCTTTAAATTCTGCTGGGTGCATGGAAAAACCTGACATACCCTTTTACCAGCGCAGGTCCTGCCACTTTAAACCAGTAAGAAGAGTGCTGATAAATACAGAAATCTTTCATGCCACTCTTGATGAGTGTCACCAGTCCTGCTCAGTGAAACTGCAGTCCTACTCATTGTGGCTGAGCTTCTCTGGGACAGCTGGGTTCAGTGAGTGGGCGAGAAAGCACTCAGTCAACTGCAGAGCAGCCAGACAGAAATGAATGAGCTGCACACACGTGCATACCAGAATTCCTCACAACCAATCACTAGACCTTTTCACAAAGCCGGTTCAAGGCCGGGATGTTGTGTCGTTTTTCCGCCTCACTGTTCTGTATAAAAGGTTCAACACGAAAGTATACAACAGTGTAAGAACAGAGCTAAATCGACATCTAGAAGTCGATTTACATGAGAAAATTGATACCACTCTCATATCTGTCCGTTGAAAATGAGGCTACAGCCAGCAGCCCGTTAGCTTAACTTAGCATTAAAATAGTTAGCCTGGCTCTGTCCAAAGGTAACAAAATCCTCCTACTAGAATCTCCAGAGCTCACTAGTTTACAAGTTATATCTATATTAGTCTATACCCACGACTTCCACTTCCAGGATTGCTCCAGTGCCGCCGGAAAATCAGCCGGATGTCACTCTTTTCTGGGCAGATGTCCGTTACTTCCGCTACCTTTGTGTTGTAATTCTAAACTCTGGTGGATTTCTGAGAACTATGGTTAACTGATCCTCAGATCTCTACAGGGTAAATCCAGACAGCTAGCTAGACTATGGCCCTCATTTATCAACCTAACGTAGAAACCAGCGCAGATATGAGCGCAGAAATCCTCTTACGACAGGCTTCACGTGTGATTCATTAAATGTTCGTATCACACCAATCAGAGCGTAAGAATGGTCGTACATTGATAAATGCAGCGGCTGGAAACGATCGTAATTTAAATATCACGCCCCAATATATTCTGGGTTTTGAGGCCTCGCCCCTAAAATTTACGACATGGCGAGACGTAATCCGGCTGAGAAGTGACACTTTTCAGAGGTGGAGATTGAAACCCTGATATCTCAGGTTCATTTGCACTTACGTTTGTAGATTTGGCAGACTGAAAGCTGTTATTAAAGGCTGTAGAAAGAATGCGGAATGGAAAGAGATCACTGATGCAGTGAACAGTGTTGCTGTGGTAAATCGGACTCCAGCTGAAATTTATTTAATTTATACATCCTTGACATATGTATGCTATAGTCCCCATAGTAATATACAGGCTTATATTGCAATCTCTTAGGCCTATATGGTTTACGTATATTTAAATAAACACACAGTAGCGGAGTTTATGCAGTGTCTTTTATTTTACTCGTGTTTTTTTCATGAGTCAGAACCAGGCAACAGCTGTGAGGGCCTATCTGTCCAATCTGAATTTTCTGTTGCACGACTAAAACTACTTTTGAATGCACACATGTTCCACCAAAACAGAACATGGCTATTTTGCAGCAGCATCGTGGCTCCGTCCGGCGCTTAGCGCCGCCAGTGACGATTGGGATTTGGTTTAAAGAAATGTCAATAAACCAGAACACATTTTTCATCCCATCCCAGAATGCTGTGTGGACTAGCCAGACCCTCCTCCGCAGCGCTGTGGAGGAAGGCCCGACAATGCGAGACTAGGTCTATATTGTTTAATCTGTACAAAAATAACAATTCACTATTTTTCAGGGGGGAGTTATGAGCAGGACTACTATTTCTCTGGCAGGGAGCTGTTGTCAGCCAACCAGCTGAGAATCCAGGAAGTAACTGTTACTGCTAATTCTATACTGAAATATTCCAGCACAACACAGCAAATAAACTGTATTTTCCAAAATCGTCGCTTTAACTTGATTCTACTAGATTATCTGTCTTATTTTCAATAGTTGCTTTATTCCATTGTACAAGTTTATTTAGTGTAAAGTTTTTCTTTAATGAGATTACATTTAATTACATTTAATGAGTTTTTAACATTTATCTGATGGCAATGGTTTTTGTTTGTTGGAGACAATCTGTGTTACAATTTGATACAACCACTAGGAGGTGTCCAAACTCAGTACTACTACACTAGAGAAGTAGCCAGGTGGTCATACTTGGTAAGAACTACCTTATTCCTAAAATATATAAATTATTTTATTTTTATAGAACATATGTGGATTTCATGCAAAAACAGCAATATCATAATTAGCAACTGCTAATTACCTTATATCCCAATATGTGCAGATCCAATTCATAGTTTTTTTCCCTTTATTTGCCAAACACAGTCAATTTATCCATAGAGATCATTGAAGTTAACAAAAAGTTCCATTCTAGTTGTATGTTGCTCTCTTATTCATACAAATAATAATACAAAATAATAATACTACAAACAGAAATATTATTGACACATAAAATAGTTCCACACGCTTTCAGTTTCACTTTTCCTGTTTGTTTTAAAGATGCAGCATTCATTACGATGAGATACAGTTCTTATCTGGAGAATGTAGGCCTGGGTAAACAAGAGACAAATAAGAGAGAGACATCAGCAGAGAGAAGCAGTGCTGACCAGATGCCTCAGTGACGATGTCCAGACTAGGTTCTGGACCACGGTTAATTCATTTACTGTGTACCACAGGCCTGTGTGTGTGTGTGGGTTTTTTTTGTGTGCATGCATGTGTGTTTGTTGTGTCCTGATGGGCCCCTGGCTCTTGCCCTGTGTCTCTGGCCAAAGAAATAAAAGGTTAACTGAATTTGGTAAAGATGTAACTGATATATCCCCTCTCTCTGTATGTGTTTGTGTACGAGTGTATGTGCAGTGGCTCATAAAGCAGACCTTCAAGCCATAGATGTACTGACAGATGTCTAAGGTCTAACTGACTGTGTCTGTGTCTCTTTGTAGGTTAGGTTTATGTAGCATGAAAACCAAATGAGTGTTATCATGGAAAATAGTAGCATCTATTATTCAATTGCATGACATTGCAGCCATCAAATTACATCATCAGTTGTTTTTTTTTAGACAAGGACAAGGTCAATATAGAAAGAGAGGTGATTACCTTCTGTACTGAGAATTCCAAAGAAATGACTGAAAGAATTTTTTTCCAATAATCGGTTGTCAATGCTGGATAGAAGTGTCTCGTGTTCTTTGACACGACTTCTTCTATGCCATTGTGATTTGAATCACAGAACTAAAAAAAGGTAATTGCTAGTGTTGTAATGAATGTGTGCTAAGCTGCTGTTAATCTTAGTTAGATGTTAGGATGTTAGAGCTCTGCAAAATAAACAGCTAACAGCTCAAGCAAACAACAGACTATGATAACATGTATTATTATGCTTTCCATAGTCTATATCCAGGACATTCCACTTCCGGAACTGCGGGATTCCGCAACTAAAACAACCTTTGAACGTACACATGTTCCACCAAAACAAGTTCTTTCCCCGAGGCTATTTTGCAGAGGCACCGTGGCTCCGTCCAGCACTTAGCGCCACCCATGACGATTGTGATTGGTTTAAAGAAATGCCAATAAACCAGAGCATGTTTTTCTCCCATCCCGGAATGCTGTGTGGACTAGCCAGACCCTCCTCTGCAGCGCTGTGGAGGAGGGTCTGGCAAAGCAAGACTATGCTTTCCATAATAATGATAGTATAAAAATTGCATTTTTACCAAACGAGCACTGAGCTTTACTGTCCTATTGTTGACTGATGGTCATTTCTGATGTCTTTTAGGAGAACTGTTAATAAAAAACTATTAATAAAATTTTTTATTAAAAGAATTTTTAACCCAAAGAATATAGTTGGTGGTATCTTTTTTTTCAGCCCAGAGTAGTGTCTGCAGTTATTCCTTTCAAGCTGCATACAGCCCCACCAACCTTTGGCAATAAGGTCGGGCAGCCTTGCCCGAGAGACGAAACTATAGTTCTGCCTATTTTCAGGTTGAGTTTAGTTTTGGTTAGTTTTAGCAATGATCAAGGTGCATTTTAGTTTCTGACCCATATATGGCTGCCAGGTTCGTCCAGGATTCAGAGGTCTATAACTTTAACTGCAAATCCATTTGCCCTTGACTTCGTACTTTTTGATATGAAAAAAAACTCTTCGCTTGAGAGAGAGAAAACACTATACGTACCTAATAAAAAGACATACATTTGTACATTTATTTGAATTGTAAATATGAATGCAAGAAGAACTGGTGTGATTTCCAAACATGAAGTGATGCTGCGTTTAGTGTCTCAAGCTAAAAATGAAAAACCTTTTGTACTACAAGATTTATTGTTTGACCGTTTCAGGTAAGTACCCCATTAAACCAGAACAGTGCTACTATCCTGCCTCCTTAACATCTGTGTGTGTGTGTGTGTGTGTGTGTGTGCGTGTGTGCGTGTGTGCGTGTTTGTGTGTGCGTGCGTGTGTGCGTGCGTGCAGGCGTGATTGTGAGAAAGAGTGCATGTATATGTCTCAGTTATAAAACCACTGTGGTGGCCTCATATGTTTTTGCTTGTATGTATAGTTTGTGTGTCAGGCAACTTCAAACAGAAACATAATCCTGGTATTTTCAAATCTCTCTCTGTTTCTTTAAGATGTATTTAAACTTAAGTTTTGAAGTAAGCTGTTTCATTAACACAGACCTTAACACAGACTGTTTTCAAGTCAGAGAGCCCTACATTAAAACCCCTGTTTGATCAGACTAGTTCTAGCCCCAATAAAAAGGATTCTAACAAAAGGATTCTAGGCTTTGTGGATTTAGTGTGGAACTGCATGTTGAGGGTAGAAACACTTACAAATCAGACTAAAGTTACCTTTAGCTTGTTTGTTTTTTTGCTCAGCTTTTTGGTTGAAGTGGGCAGGGATAACTGGGGGAAGCAATGGACATATTACAATATATGAAAGGGGGGAGTCGTCCACCCCCACCACTGAAGCTTCATTTTTTTCCCCTTGATGTCTCAGAAGTGCTGAGAGGTAGAGGTTTACAGGAACTCTAAGGAGCCTCTGATATGCTCCGGAAATTGCCTTTTGAACTGCGTTGTGGAGATGAGAAGTGGCTTCAGGTTAACTGTTGCGAACCTTTTTAAAAGTAGAAGAGATATTTGATTCCTCTACTGGTTTGGTTTGACACAACTTCCTATGCAAGTTAAGAATTCAACTGGGATTTTCTCATGTTTTCAATTAAAGGTAACAGTTAGTTCCATGAGATGACATACAATCATTCCCCAGGCTGTGTCCCCAGCTTGCTAAAAACTGCTCAGCCCAACAGCGGCCTGAAGCCTGGTTGCCAGACTCATAACAGACTTGTGATGAACATAACAGGATCAGTCCAAATATACATACTGATTCTAATTGCAAACCATGGAACCAACCCTACCCAGGTGCTGCTAGATGTCCGTCCGTTGTTCGCGTCCGAAAAACCAAGCCAATTCTAGCAGCCATGTATGATATAGCTCACATTTGGTTCTCAGGTGCCCGAACATAGCCATGTAAGTGTTCCCAAAGTCAACCACAATCACACTGACTGGATCACATTTCTGCAGCTCTTTAGAGCTTCTGGTCTATACATACACTCTATGGTTGCCTCTCGTTGACTGAACAAACCCATCAATAGAAAACCACAGGCAGCCCTTTCTATTTCAGTTAACTGACAGTGGCAAAAATGACTTAACCCTGAGTCAAACTGACTCCAAAAAAACTGCATAATATGGGTGACGATTTTGATGCCAGCTTAAGTTTTTGACTGTGGTAAATGGCCATGTGACAATATGCATCAATGTTTCCTGGTAGAAAAGAAAATGAGGCTAATGTGCAAATGATCAATTATAAGTTGGCTTTAAAAAAAGATTTTTGAGAAGCATTTTGCCAGGAAACATGGAGAGAGACCAAGACGGATTCAGGCTGGGATTACATAGTAGGTATCTTTGACCAAGAAGAGGGGTCATACATGCCGAGATACATACAAGTGTTACTTACCGTGAAAGTTAAAATCTCAAGGTTGTCTTACCACATGAAACTACTGTACATCTTGTGTTAGTGTTGGTAGTTGTGTTGTTTGATCCTCGAATGTGGCACAAATTGTTATCTGTACTTACTTAAAACTATTTTTGGACAAAAGACCAAATGTATCCACTTTAAATCTGCATACTTAGATAAGGTTTAAACCATTGTCTGGTAGATTGAAAGCCTGTGATACACACACACACACACACACACACACACACACACACACACACACACACACACATATATATATATATATGTATGTATATCTGTATAGCGCTCAAGAAAAAAAAAATCTGCAATATTTGCTCAAGCCAGTGGAGAATAAGCTCTGGCCAATGGTGAACAGTACACTTGTTGTGATTGAGTAGATTTTTCATGTACTTGTACTTGTTTGAGGACATCAAAGTCATTTACTTTGGTTTTAGATACAAGTCAAGTTGATTATAGGGTTTCCATTTACTGTATGTTTTCTTGACTTCCTATTTTCCTCGAAAAGACTTCTGCAACATGGTCACCCAACATTAAATTGGAGAGTTTGTTACTGAAGGTTGGCAGTGAAATGATTATCATCAGGATGCATGACCTTTTGATTTCTACTTGAGTAACATTAAGTCAAGTGATGGTCAACTCTACCTTCTACCTAAATAAGTTACAGTATTCTTCTTTTTACTGATCCCTGAGTATTCATGATAGCAGTAACAGTTCTAGTAGAAGCAGTACTTGTATTAGTAATAGTGACAGTAGCAGCAGTAAAGTAGTTCTAGTACTCAGGGGTGTCGGACTGGGGGTGGAAAGGGGACTGAGTACCCAGGGCCCTCATGTGAGGAGGGCCCAAAAACATGCTAGAATGAATAGCTTTGGATGCGGGGAGGGGCCCATAGAGAATGCCTTTCTACAGGGCCCAGAATTTTGTTCTACGCCCCTGCTAGTACTACTAGTAGGCTAGGAGTTGCAGTAGTAGTAGTAGTAATAGTAGCAGAGATGATACTATTGTCCTTGTACCAGTAGAAGTAATGGCAGTATTTGTTGCTGTAAGAGTAGTAAATGCAAAAGTAGGGGTGGTAATGGTAGCAGCAGCAGCAGCAGCAGCAGTATTCTTGCACTTTCTAACATGTCTAGTGGACCTAAGGAGTCTCCTCTGCCCCCTGCTGGTCAGAGAGGACACTGCACACTGAACCAACATTGTTTCTCCATTTCCACACCCAACAAACAGCATTTGAAGGCCTCCTCACATGAAACCAGCAGTAAAGATGATCTGTCTTCCTTCATCTCATTACCTCCTTGAACTCTGCATGAGCCAAGTCTAAATGGCCTTTAATGTTCTAACAGCACATGTAATCACATTAGTTTTACATATTCTGTATTTGGGATACAATTAAAACAAAGAACAGTGAGTTTGCAACAGGAAAAAATAGCAACCAGATCATGTGGTTCCGTCTGAAACAGCTTTAATTATGCAGTAAATAGTCAGTAATGAATTACTCTACTAGCAGCAAATAAATAATGCAGTTCATAGAGGTTTACTATTAAGAAAAGTATGTAGTTTGTCAAGCTAAAAACACCGTATTACTGTTTGAGCTTACTATTAACGTTTTCACTGTGTACCTAGCAACATCTGATTTAAAAGACACTCTCCTTGACTAAGGTCTGCGCAGCTAAAAAGGCTTTTGTGTGTGTGTGTGTGTGTGTGTGTGTGTGTGTGTGTGTGTGTGTGTGTGTGTGTGTGTGTGTTAGTGTGTGTTAGTGTGTGTCAATGTGATCAGGAATTCATTAGTTGAGAGGAAGCTCTATGCCACAGTCTGTTTTATGTCAGTCTGTCGCACGCAGATTTTTTTCCCAAGGCCAAGAGGATATCCCTTACACACACACACACATGCATGCACACATTCACACACATGCACACACACACACACACACACACACACACACATACACGTACAGAAACATGAACGCTGATACAACCACACATGGAAACAGAGAAAGTGATGGAAAGAGTCAGCACACACGCAGCATAAAGACTAACAGATAACAAGTGTATAGAGGTTTATGTTTTAATACACACAAATGACAATTTAATTCAATAAATGAGAGATCCATAATTCCAAAAAAAATATGTGTGAAATCCCATTATTTAGTTAGACAACTAAAACCTGTACTCTAAGATTGTTCAAAATAAGTTTGTCTGAATTTAACTCAAACAAAAACAAAACGTGGAATTAAATTACTTAGACCCCTTAAATCATAAATGGCATAAAATGGTTGTCATCTATGGTTTCATGTTAATGGCCAGGAGAATCCTGCAACTTATTTTTTTTTTTTTTTTTACAAATATCAACCAGCAGCGATATGTCTGCACGTATCTGCACAGAGACGGAAAATAATGCTCACCCCCCCAAAAATTGGTGATTCGTCTGGATTTACTTTTGTGTACATACTGTCAATTGTTAATTATTTAACTGTGAAAATATCATCACAATAACACACAATACAACTAAAGAAATGAGAAACAAAAAAAGAAATTAAAAACATGAGCCACCAGAGCCTATAGGCTCACATCGACTGTGGGGAATAGTGGTTACAATATACAAATACAGCCACCCATGTATCACCGCTCTTAGGCGTAAACCTTGTTTCTCCATTTTGGTAATGAAGAAAAGTAGCCTTGTTTTAGCTGGATGCATATGTTATTATCTGAAGTATTTTGAAAGTGTTCTACAGTATGGTGCAGAATTGGAAAATGACTCTGACATGTGGGAGAGCGTGCAATCCTTCAATCCTTCAACAGCATAAACTGGAGGGACGAGGTTTTCACCAGTCAGTGATACTAGGATCCCTTATACAATAAGTCTGGAGGAATACTTGGACTGTTCGTATACACTCACTCCTTCATTTATCAGCGAAGGAACGTGTCTGTGGTGCCTGTGTTGTGGTTGAAAAGATTTGTGTGAGTGTCCATGGTCTGTCAGTCTTGTTCCAGGCCACTCTGCAGTCCTCAGCAGCTCTGCACTGGCTCCAGTCTGACACCCCCGGACTGGACTGGACTGGACTGAAGGTAGGTCCCAAACCAACCAAACAGCCTGCAACTCTCTCTGCAACATTCACAAGAACATGCTGTAATTATTTCTGTGAAGGAACTAGATGCAAACAGTAGCACGATTTAAAAATACATATTAGAAGACTTCCTATCATTTTGTTAAACCATTGATGCTACTGGGGCAAATAAAACTGACAGATTTGATTTTACATGCCACGTCTTAATTTGCAAAGGTATTTCTACAGAAGACAGACAAATACAGAGGAATAAAAGTATAAGTCTCCCAAAATGGAAATATTCGAGTAAAGTGGGCCATACCTCCAAAATGTGTCAAAAATAAACTACAGTGCTCCAGTACAATGTACCTTATCGTTATTTTTCATCTCTGCTTTTATTTCTAAACAGCTTTATTTCCAGCCTGTTTACCACATTGGCTAAGACGAAAACATTGCTTGAGAATATCATGTTGATATTTTCTGCTGCCATCAGTGGCACGAGACTGCATGCTCCGCTAATGTCCTCTAATGACTGAAAACACACATTAAGCGTCTGATCCATTCATTTCAACACAGATTTGAGCATTTAGACGGAGAGGATGAGGCGACGGAGAAAAAGAAAAAAGTGCGCGTGACAAATAGCAGCTAAAAGTGGCTGAATAACTAAATTGCTCCGATTAAGGTTTTAAACGGGGCTCGTGAACGCGCGCCCCTGTTATGGAGAACACCGCAGCGGTGTAGTCTAGGTGATACGCAGGTATACGCACTAAGAAAGCTCCAGGATTTCCATATACCCACTTAAAAATGCCCAATGACACGCAACAACATACTTTCCATTATAATGTTGATATATTTTGAATTGTCATCTGTGTTTTTCTCCTTCACATAGGCTAAATAAAGGTTTGTCCACCGTAAATTGGTGCATATAAAAGTGTATCCGAAAACAGGAAATGAAGTCGTTGATGCTCAAAACTTCCCTGGGGGAGGACACCCAGCCCCCCCCCCCCCCCACACACACACACACACACACACTATGATATGCCCCATCTCCCCCAAAGGCAGATTGTGGCCAATATAGGCTACAGTACAGTATACCCACTGCAATACATTAGACTACACCACTAAGAATACGGTGCCTAAGTGAGCGCGCAAATCCTGTTTACCTGACAGAGGAGAGTCAGCGGTGGCTTTATGGATCATTCCAAGAGATTTTGTTGCTTTACATTTTTTGTTTTCCAATCTCTCTGTTTAGTTGAGGGGATTAAACGGCTTTCAAAGTTAATAACAAGAGCGTGTCATCTCAAGCCAACAGTTATTGCTCATGGTGGTTGTAAAATGATGTGACCGATTTTATTCTGTAAACCGTTTAATTCCTATATGTAAAACACTCTAAATACGTTAACCACAATCAAAAGGGCTGTAAGTAACGCCAGTGTGTTTTTTTGCTTGTCTTTTGGAGATATTAAAATTTTTGCAAGATGATGTAGGCCTATACTGATTTGTCAGAAATAAAGCATTCACGATTAGCCCTACATATCTGTGACAGTGTGCTCTGCACACAGGCCTTCTTCAGGGTGACTAACCAGAAGTGATTCTTGGGAAAAGCGGTATTAGATGTGATAGCTTATATTATTTACTAATAAAAAAAATATTCAATCACGATGTAGCATAAATACATTTATAATAATAATATGAATAAAATAATATGAATCGACTTTGGTCTACAATACACACACACACGCAGACTTAGAATGAATATTGTCGAAATGGGACAGTTAAGCTTTGCAATGAATTACACAAACTAAAACAATACCATAGGATTTATTGTGTTGTAACCTATTGCATTTTTATTTTCATTTTATGTTCCGGCCTACACTTTTTATTATTATTATTATTATTATTATTATTATTATTATTATTATTATTATTAAAACATATAGGCCATTGTTACAGCTAGTACAATCTGCTGTGATGATCAAACCAATCCATGTTTAGCTATATGCTCTAAAAACCCTTGGGCCTTTACATTTTAAAAATATGTTCGGCTTCTGTTTAAAACGTATCGTTGGTTTTAATAATGATATGATACTAAAACATATTAAGGGTAATATCATTTGCACTTCTTGGATAATAGCCTATTTGTATTTATTTGGCGCATGGTGCGTAATTATTCCTTAATAATAAATCAAACTAAAAAAAAAAGGACAATAATCGTATTGCTGTTTTGACCGCCGTGTGAGGACATCATGAAGAATGTCCCATATGAGGCAGTTCACGGCAAAATGTTCCAAATGAAAAGTTGTGCTTTTAAAGAAGTGTGAGAGATAAAGAGACAGAAGAAGTCCGAGCAAAAGACAGGCTACATAAAGTCAATGACGGTAATTGAAAGTTTTTAGTTTGAGAGATGTTGATTATACAGCCTATAAATGGCCTTTGCGCGGTGATAACGTCAGTGCGCGAGGCGGAACGATAATTAGAGCATTTTAGTTTGAAATATGAAAGCGACAGCAAGTTTATGTCTCGGTGTTGATTTCCACATAATACCGTGTTGATGTTAATGGCGCCTGTGATTAAAGCGGGTTAAGTGGTTGACCCTTGGTGTGTGTGTGTGTGTGTGTGTGTGTGTGTGTGTGTGTGTGTGTGTGTGTGTGTGTGTGTGTGTGTGTGTGTGTGTGCGCGTGTCTGTATGTGTGTGTGTGTGTGTGTGTGTGTGTGTGTGTGTGTGTGTGTGTGTGTGTGTGTGTGTGTGTGTGTGTGTGAGAGAGAGAGAGAGAGAGAGAGAGCAAGGTTTACCTGCTGATGATTGTAAAGATGATAAATGGTAGCTATTTGAAGTCCATTGCAAATTAAATGGGGGGGGGGGGGGGGACGACGACAATACACATGCAAGCGCGCGCGGTCCTGCCGGTAACCTATAACGTGTGAGGAACGGTCGGTCTCCCGCTCACTATAAGAGCAAATTAGTCGCAAGAGTAGATCACCGATAGGGCGGAAACACGCGATCCATCAACGTTGGAGTGTGTATGTCTGCAGGTTATACTCACCTTGTTTCTTTTTACACTATTGCGTCTGTTCTAAAAGGAGTTCAAGATGTTGGTCATGTAAATGAGTTGCCTATTTTGTGATTTAAGGAACTGTTTTGAAGAGGCACTGAAAAGAAAACCTGTAGGAGTAAACCAGGGCTTCTCAATCTGCCAAGGACCCCATAAATCCACATTAGACCCAAACCATCCCCCAAAATGCATCTGAGAATAGGGTTAGGGAGTGTGAAATGGCAGTCAACAGACACAGACATAACTCATATGTATTTCATCCTAAGTCATTTAGGAAGCCAGTACAAATATTACAGCCTATTTCGATAAAGTCTGTTTTCTTTTCAAATTCAAACATACTGGAAGAACCAAGGTACTCTTGTTGAAGAGCATATTTAAAAACCTTTATTGATGCGGCTGATGCATAGCAAAAAGGTAAAAAAAAAAAAATATGCATTGCGGCACACAGGCCTTCTTCAGGGTGACTAACCAGAAGTGAGTTACAAACAGGACAAATAAAGAACAAAGACAGGAAGTGACATCATACTCAAAACCATAGTAAAATAGAAAAATAGAGTATGAATCAGAATAAAGTCCCAAAGTGCTAAATAATAGTGGAAAACTGGAAGGTTAATTTATAGGTATATACTGCAAATAAACTTACAGGACTTTTCTTTAGTGTTTTATAAGACGGAATGCAGTCAGCTACAGTGAAAATAACATATGTACAAAAATGATATAGCCTAATTGCCCATTGTTCTGTGGTATTAGAGCGTCACACTAATACTGCACTCCCACACGGGAGCAAAATGGAACCAGTGAACATGATTTGCAATTGAAAATAAGTTGAATGTGATCCACAAGAGCAGCATATGAAATATGTATTATCAAAGAGAGAAACATCCCAGCTGCTGAGTAGAGGAAGGAGTGTAGGCACACTGCTGTAATGAATCGGATCTATAGCTTGGGCTCGATTTTGGTTCATCCTGCGGCTTTGTTGAGAAAATCAAAGAGCTTTGGTTTTTCCACGAACTATTCCATTATACTAGCTACTGTAGTTATTAGTCACCCACTGTTTGAAAGAACATTTCTGTTGTTGTTTATTTTGAGTCATTGCCTTGACAACTCCTTATGTGTGAACAGTATATAGGGCTATTCCAATGACACGTGCCCTGCCAATTAAAGTACATCTTGATAGTCAACTGGGTCGTGTTGGAAAGAAGAACAGGTGGGTTGTTTGAAGCCAGGCCATGTAGTCATTCAAATATGGCCATCATGCAGATGTTGTAGATTGGAGTAACATCTTAGCTCCAGTCTTGCTCCATTTGGGGCCTGAAATGATTGTGTCCAGGGTGCGATTTGTGAAAAAGCACAAGGGGGAGGGGTGGGGGGGGATGTTTTTTGATCATGCACAACAAAAACGAAACATGCAATAATTAAATCCCCTTTTAAATACCACGGATATAGTTCCACTCCGCCAGCCATGCCAAAACACTGATTTACAAACTTTAATATCCAGTGGTAAATAATCTCAAAATGAAATAGCACACGGGGGTGTCAACGTAAAACACAGCGCTCTCAAACCGGAGAGCAGTTTTGGTGCCTAAACTTAACTGTCATCGGCGCATGTCCCACACTGTTTCTAGCTAAACTGCACTACCACAGCCCCTGAAAGGACCGTCATCTGGCACTGCCTGTAGCCGGCTCACAGTCACCTATTGGCGGCTAAACAACTGCCGCTGGTAGCCGGCGTCCTGGAGCTCTGTAGCGGCTAAATACACCTTAAACCTTAGTTTAAAATACTTCTATTTTAGGCAGTGTTGGTCATCTTACTTTAAAAAAGTAATTAGTTACAGTTACAAATTACTTCTCCCAAAAAGTAATTGAGTTAGTAACTCAGTTACCACATTGTAAAAGTAATTAGTTACTCAGCAAAGTAACTGTGACGTTATTTTTTATGTTCTATAACACTATTACGTTCTATAACATCTTTAACGTCAAAGATGTTTATATTAACTGTTTGAAGAATAAAAACACTATATACAGAAAAATCGAGCGTTGCTTGTTTTAACAGAGTGGCTCTGTCTCCTGGAGCTCACGCTAGCTGCATTTGGGCTTGGGGTTGGGTTAGCAGCAGCAACAAGTGTCGTGTTAGCATGTGTTGATGTGAGGTGCTTCATAAGATTGGAGTTGCTTGAGGCAGACGTGGATAAAGTCTTTTTTCCTGGGCATAGCGTGCATGTTACATAAACATTCTTGCCTTTAATTTCAATGAGCGAGAAGTAGTGCCGGTACTTCCAGTTCGAGAACGCTACCATTGAATTTCCCTGGCTCGTCGCCATTGTCGCTGTCTTGTGTTTAGTGGTAGTCAGAGCGTGCAGTGAGACAGCGTGAGCAGGGCATCCGCTCCCCCAGCCAATCATCATCGCATTTGCAATGGTGTCATCATCCCCACCCCTGCTCTCTCCAGGCAGCTGATGTGTAGCCAAGGGGGTAAGCTTCGCTTCAGAGCTCGAATCTCCTATGGCGCCATTTTGATGCTACAAAGCGATCACCCCCCGTTAGCATTCCATTGACTGCCATTCATTTTGGTGTCACTTTGACAGTGAATAACTTCACATCTGAAACGTTTAAAGACTTTATTTGTCCATTGTTTATTTCTAAAGAAACACGACAATGTATAAAAGGCTCCATTACCTTGTACCTCACGTTATGGCTCCGTAGCAGACGTTTTTGTAAAAATAGGCTAACGATTGTGTCATAACCACGCGACTTACTGTCACATAGTAGAGGAATTACTGTATAGTACAGGAGAAGCTCGCAGGCAGTTTAGACTTACATTAGCTGTTTAATTACTAATGTTAACTAGCATTTTAGTTAGCAATAATTAGCCTGTGTCCATGTTATCTCCTTACATATACCTACACTCTCCATCTCTGCAAGATTGGGAATGATTGAGATTTCTCTTGGCACAGCTACCAGAAGACTTCCAACTTTCAGACACGTTGCTCACGTCACATTTACGTCGTTTCTCTCAGTTGGAGGCTGCGCAGTAACGCTCAGCGCTCACCGGAAAAGTGCTTCTAAAGGCCTTCACTGGTCTCCGTCCAGAGCAACGGGATCTGTTGGTCCATTCTTATATACAGTCTATGTGTGTAGCCAAAGCCTGACACCTCGCACTTCATTCAACCAAATTGTAGTAACGCACCATTTTACATTCTCAGTAACGATAACGGCGTTGCAACGATGGGAAAAGTAATTAATTAGATTACTCCGTTACCGAAAAAATAACGCCGTTAGTAACGCCGTTATACTTAAACGCCGTTACTCCCAACACTGATTTTAGGTATATAATATATGGTCTATTGGTGAAGTAGATGATCACTGGCAGGGATGTATAGACCAGAAAGGGGGAAATCTCACACATCAAATGTAGGAATGCTGCTTCTGGCAGTCAGGAAAGGATGAGGCCGTCGGGAGTGTATTCACCCTTTATTCAGCATAATGCAGGTTATTAAAGTGCAAATGTGGCTAATACATGACCTCTGGAATAATACGGCTGTGTAAAGTATTAAACTATTTACAATCAATTGATCTGAACACTACTATAAATGTGTTTATGACAAGTTCTGTTACAATATATTCTGTAATACAGTTATCTGCTGGTCAGAAGATTAAGTCAGAAGACATTAAACGTTATCTATCATTACATTTTACCGTATTGTAATTTTATGCTCATCTGCCGTACTTTCTGCATTCTGAGAATGTTTAGCAGTAAAAGTCGAAGGATTGATTGGGATACAAGGTGCAGAATCCAACTAATTAAATCTTCTATTTTAAAAGTGTGAAATATATGCAATGAATAGCTTCATTGTGAACCTGGTGAACAGGCGTGTTTAAGTGAGAATAAGACGGTAGACTTCATTGGAATTAAACTAAAAAACATGATGAATGATCTACCCATTGGCACCCATAAATATTCCAAAATAATGCAAACAAGAAGTCAGTTTAACATGACTTTGTTCGGTCAAAGGCTGTGGGGCTGCCGTATAGTACGCACATCCAACCTAGGAAATGACGCTAACGTGGAAAGAGGAGGGTGCAGGTGAAAAACTAAAGCTATAGGGTCAGGTAGGGTTGCTACATTAGAAGATTTAAATCATTTGACTTTGTGTACTGATTATACATACAGTCCATGATTCAGACTTATACTGTACTGGTGTTTTTCCTCAGCTTTCTGCAAGGTCAGATTGGCTGGTAAAATACAGATTCAGGCGTTAGTGTAAATGAGCCACACTAGTCTGATGGACACGTAGCAGTGAAACCAACAGCAGTGGAATTGGATTCAATTTCTCCATGAATATGCTTCCTTCTGCACAGTGATACGGTTATACGGTCTTATGCAACAGTTACTTTGTATGTATACATTTCTTTTTCTGTATTTATTGTTTATTTTATATTAATGTTTAATATTTGTTTGTTCGTTTGTTTATGTATGCACCTTTCACCAAGGCAAATTCCACATAAATGTACTTATGGCAATAAAACCTTTTCTGATTTTGATTAGCAGGGTTTGTTGGGTAGAAAGTAGTGCTGTCAGTTAAACGCGTTAACAGCTTTAACGCAAACCCATTTTAACGGCGTCAATTTTTTTATCACGAGATTAACGTTCTTTTTGGCCTAGCAAACTTTGTAGTTTTTTTCACATGCTGTTGCAACAACTAGTAACGTTAGAAAAACTACAACACCACACCAGATCTAGCTAGACCGGAAACAAAACAACAGGCACGCTGCACACACTTGTTTGGGCGTGCGAGCCGGCCAAAGAGTAGTAGGCTAACGTTACGTTTTGAGTGGATGGCAGGCGCGAGACGCCGAAATGGATGCCAATAAGATTCTGAATGGAAAGTTGCCAAATGGTTCCATTGACAAGACCAAAGTGATCTGTGTGTTTTGTCGTTGTGAACTGAGCTATCATCGCAGCACGTCCAGTCTGAAATACCACTTGATGGCCAAGCACACAGCTGATGTCAATCCTCCGCCCCCTCGTCAAAGCCAGGCGACAATGGATGACTGAAGACCATAGACTGTATATTAATATTAACAGTCTATGCTTCAGACAGAAGCACATGGATACCACAACTAAGAACAAACTTACAGCAGCCATAGCTAAGTCCATGGTTACTGCATGTAGGCCTTTTCCATGTTGATAAGAGCATTGAAATGAGAAAAAATAATGGGACAAAAAGAAATTAAGGGACATTTAGAATAGATAAAAATGTGCGATTAATTGTGATTAATTGCGAGTTAACTATGACATTGATGCGATTAATCGCGATTAAATATTTTAATCGTTTGACAGCACTAGTAGAAAGAAAATAGTTCCTACATGAAACTGCTCACAACCAGGCCTGTAGATTATGTTGAGTAACAGGGTCATGAGTTTAGTTAAGCGACATTGCTAGTTTTTCAAATGTATTGTTTTGGTGCTTTGAGCACCAAGCAAGCCGAATGCCATCTAGTTCCATTATATTGGACACAAGGCAGACCTCTAAAGCTGATGTCTTCAACACTGGGCAACTCTCACCAAAACAATCTAACGTTACATTGATAAATAGCACAACGGTGAGGATAAATACATTTTTGGGGGTCACTTTAATTCTGTAAAAACACCATTGAGATTATTACTTTTTAAGTTGAGATGGCGGTTTGCTAGCAAACAGTTGCCTATTTACACATCCAGCTGATACAGATTAACATGATCATTTGGAGGATCTGAGGAATTAAAGTCCAATATTCACTCTCCTTGTTTGGTCTTCACTAATTATTGAGAGAAATACCTCTTTAGCTGCTAAAAGCCTTTGAACAAAGTGGCGTGTTTGTCTGTTGTTTGTTTCCGAGCAGGTACTGGAATGCGGGTTTAAATGCTCTTTTTGCTGAAGAAAGCTGCCTGCTGCGGTGAGAGTGAATCGAAACAGTAAAGTTGTGTGCCAGAAAAACAAAACAACAAGCTGACACTATGAAGCTCTGTAGAGCTGGGGGGAACTTCAGAGTCAGGTAATATTTTCCCTATAGGCTCATCACTACCACAAGTCAGTGTTGCATTGTTAATATAAAAATAGTGGTTATAGCTGCTTTAAAGTTCAGCCAACAAGCCAGCAACAATATCTACTCTCCTCCATCATAGTTGCTGCTGATAGCTTTCCCTTAGGACTTCTAACTGTTGAAAATGGTTGTTCTAAATAAAAGAATCCCCCTCATAGAAGTGAAATGTTATTGGTTATTTCTAATATCACTAAATATCTAAAACAATAGAACCACCAATGAGAGAGCTCCCTGACAGCTCAGCAATACAGAAGAGAATGGAGTGGTGTTGGGAAGGGTTATTTTGACTTTTAAAACCATATACAATGACACATGCTTCACATATTTGATTGTGATTTATCTCAAGACATATCTAAAGGCCCTGACAGTTCCCTTCTGGCAATAGTCATTAGTACTTACCACTAGATATAGCTGCAGTATGTTTAATATACTTTTTAAGTCCAGCGTCAATCAGTGCACTTGTGGCAGCACCATGTAGAGCAGCCTTTGGAAATGTAGACAGTACTATTACAAATGCAGTGCTACTGAGCACAACATATCAGTCCATCCCTATAGTGTGTGTGTGTGTGTGTGTGTGTGTGTGTGTGTGTGTGTGTGTGTGTGTGTGTGTGTGTGTGTGTGTGTGTGTGTGTGTGTGTGTGTCAGGAGTTAATAAATTGTCAGTGAGCTAAGCTCCTCAGAGAGTATTCTTTTCTTTTTTTTACCAATGAAGCATCTCTGCACCACTTAGCTCAGAGAGAGAGAGAGAGTGAGAGAGCAACAGAGAGACATCATTCCACAGCTGGTTGACAGATGGCTGGAACTGACACACACATGCATGACCTTTTTCTCATCTATGGTGTATATGTAGCTAGCAGGCTACAGCTAAGACAGCAGCTAACGACAAACACTGTTTGGTTAGAAACATGTCTGCTTACCACTGATTGGCTCCAAACATTTTGTGTCCATTGGCCCGTCTCAGCTCAACTCAAACCGGCTGATGGTGGTGCCTGCGACTGAGCTTGTCAAGTCGCTAGTGGCTGGTTTTAGAACGTAAGGGACGTCACCTGTTTCAACAGCCAATGTCAGCTTGTTAAGTCAGCTACAAACTATAGAAATAAAATGATCCATAACTGGCATTTTAAACTCCGGTCAATTTGGGAAAAATCCTCCGAGCTAGAACCGACATTGAAATTATATTTATATCGAATTTTTAGAGTAAAATTCTCATCACACACTCTACAGCCATTTTAATTCCAGAGCTCGCCTCCCTACGTGCACATATTCCACTAAAACAAGTTCCTTCCCAACATACCTGCGTCTGGCGCTTAGCGCCATCCAAGACGATTGTGATTGGTTTAAAGAAATGCCAATAAACCAGAGGATGTTTTTCATCCCATCCCAGAATTCTGTGTGCACTAGCCACTCTGGCAATGCGAGACTAACCAAAACTTTATAGTTTGCACTCCAAGGGCTAAATTAGTGCACAATGTGTGGTGTAGTTCCTCTGACTTCACAGCTAGAGATGCAGTTGTAACACTGTTGGAAGCAGTGCTGGATTAGGAGGGATACTGTATTTTGGTTGGTTGGCTTCAGCCATGAGCAGTCACATCAGCTCTGTAAGTGTACGGATGCCACAAGTCACTGTTTCTGTGATGGAAAAGAACAGTCTGGAGTGGATCTGCCAGAAAAACATTTCCCAAGAGGGAACTAGGACTTATTCAGCTTATCCTACTTAGCACTCCCTCTGGCCTGGAGCCTGTGTGTTACGTTAACTTGAAGTGCAGTGCTTTTCTGCTGCACATATTTTTCAGTGTTTGCGTGTATTTCTGACTTTCATTTCTTTCACCCATTTTGCTGTCATGCAGTGTGATTATTATTTTGCAGTAGGTTGTACTTTCATTGTGATATTTAATGTCTATTTTTGAATTTAAATTGTTTGATAAGTTGAGGAATAGTTTTTTTAGAACAATATAGAAACAAGCAAAGCAAAAAATATTTTTTATAAAGAATCCTTCCTTGTCTCCCTTCTCTAGTGTGTTTCTCAGTCTCATCACAAGACTTTTTTTTTTCATTCACATAATGCTCAGTGCTCACCTCGTTCAATTTCCTCCTTCCTTCCTGTGTCTGTGATGAAAACATAAGCTAGCAGCTCTCTGCTGTCCTGGAGCAGCACTAGCAGCAGTAAATCTATCAGTAGACGGACACAGGGAGACAGGGAGAACTAACAGTGATCATGTCCTTGTGTGTCTTCCGAACTAATAAATCATCATTTAGAGCGCTCGAGCTGCGTGGCTCTGCCAGCTGCTGCTGAGTGTTGTACAACATCTGACAAGAGGTGAGCCATGGGCAGCGCTAGTCTGGACAACAATGTGGATAACAGCTGCCTAGAAGGGTCTGAAACAAAACACTCATTCGGTTTCTGTAATCCATCCGCTGATCATTATCTTTGAAAAATTAAATCAGAAATTGTAGCAATGCTTATTTCTAGGAAAGGAAGCAAATAAAAAGGCCCAGTTGCTTGTTTGATGATAGTTACTCACTGTGCATGTATTTGCATGGTTCAACTCAATGTCTGTGCTCATTAGATCCATATCATCTTGTTGCATTAAGGTTGGTAACTATATGTTGATTCATGTTGTGCTTGAATGAAATACGCATCCATCTTGGCAAAGCTCCTGATACTTCTGTCTAGATAAGGCAACTCATTTGTGGAGACTGAGTACATTTGAATGCTTACAAACATTTTTTCTGCAGTTGAATTTCACTTGATGATTTCCATTATATTTCACTACATTTTAAAGGGGTATGTGATGCATATTACTCAAGCGCGTAACTGTGGGTTCAACATTGGGGGGGTTGAGATATAGCAAAATTGACATTTTGTGCATGAAACATTTAAAGGTGCCCTGCCACACATATTTCAGTACTTTGCCATTCTAGCGTGG
Organism: Sander lucioperca; assembly: GCF_008315115.2. Taxonomy (NCBI): domain Eukaryota; kingdom Metazoa; phylum Chordata; class Actinopteri; order Perciformes; family Percidae; genus Sander; species Sander lucioperca. The sequence goes on from NC_050176.1 coordinate 37,506,916, forward strand.
TATAGAAAGCCTGCAGGAAGACTCAGCTCGATATGTGCCAGTTCTCATTAATATTCAACGAGCTAAGCTGCTTGACTCTGACTGGCTAACCGCTATCCAATGAGAGCCTGGCTATCAGCATCCTTTACCCAGCACAACTGGGCGAGCTCATGAAAAGTAATGAGCTCAGGCAACACCACGTCAGACTGACCAGCTTTTGTAATTGGCCTGATTTCGCCGCTTATTTCTTTTCAGTGGCTAGAGCTGACAGAGGAGGTAGCAGTTCATTTTCACATTCACGACATAACACAAACACATATGGACCTAACATATTTCAAAATATACAAGTAAAAACGGTTTTGTGTGGCAGAGCACCTTTAATTTTCTGCATTCTGGTGAATTGTTCTGCAACAATTTGTGCCTTTTCTGCATCAATTTATGGTGCAAGCAAATGTCTTTATTTATGGAAAGGAAATTATAATAGGTTTTTGGGGTGGGTTGCACTGGCCCCTGTAAATTATGCCTATGTTATTACTCCACTATTCCACTGAGATGTTAATGCTTTTTTCATTACTGTAATTAGTTTGTTGTACCCCAAGCTGACAAAAACCAATGTATGGAAAGTCTTGCAAAAGGACTTAACGAGTCTTCCCTCAGGTCAGACTGTGTTCGAAGCTGTCAAAGTTTTTCCCATGATATGCTTTATAGTTTATACCTTTTGTCTCTCTTCTCTTTGCTGTTCTCTGTCTCTCTTTCACTCACTCCTCCCTTCTCTGCTTGCACTCCTTCTGTCTCTCATTCCTCCCTGTCTCCCCTTCTTAATGTAATTGAACTTTGTAGGATTTGACAAGATTAGGACTCTCAGTGGGACTCCCCACTGAGAGTAAAAAAATGTGAAAACTGTGAAATTAGTTGAAAAATTGAAAACGCTGAAAACTAAACAGAAAAAGCAGGCTAAACATAAAAAAAGTCATATCAAGGTAGGCTATGCGAATACAGTTTGGTCTCCACATTACAATTATTTGGCAGATGTTTTTGTCCGACGAGTCTTACATTGTCAATTCCCTGTCTACAGAAGATATAGGCCTGTGTGTATGAAATACATACAAGAAATATGCAAATTATTCTGTAGGAAGATAAAGCATTGTCAAGGACATTATTTCTTTTTTCCATGATTGGAAAACTTGGGAACTTTAACCCAGTAGGTCTATACACAGAAACACACCGACTCATATGTGTCGAGCTCAATTGATGGCTGACAGTGGCAAAGTACTTCCATAGTTTTTTGTCATTTCATGCTGTGTTTTACAAGAATTTCAGCTTCATCCAAATACGCAGCCTGCAGGAACTACTGGCAAATATGGTCATTAAATTGGCACTGAAGCATGGCCTGGCAAAAATAAAGGGGGAAAAGAAACATTATTAATAATAATTCCAATAACAATTTACAAAGTACATTCCTAGAAGTTAAAATGTCCACAATGGACGAATATGTACCTATACCAAATAATACATACCACTAACAGTATGTAGTTCTCTGGGTAATTTGAGAACTCCATTTTTAAAATGTGTGCAGATTAATTAGTTTGTTAAGCCTTCGTATAAGCCTTATTATAAGGGAGCAGAACTATCTAGAATTTGTTACCATGACAGGACCGTTTGTACTGATACCATAGCTTTCAGTAAATCAGATCAGATTCAGATTCAATTTTATTGTCATTAAGCAGAGTACAAGGACAGAGCTAATGAAAAGCAATTTAATGAAATGCAAATAAGGAGTCACCTTTGTTCTGTTTTGCCACATAGAAATTTGAGGCCCCTCGCCATAGAAAAAAGAATACAGGCACAGGAATCCTTTGGAAAGGCCTGCATATGTTGCTAACAATTCAATTTACCGTCCTTCCAATGACCGGAGGAGGACGGTGGGGATGTGTGGCGGAGAAACTGGCCACATATTACAGAAAAGGCAGAACATTTCATATCCAAAGGTTTACATGTTTAGAAAACAGCAGCATTTTGAAATAGACTGCAAAGGACAATTCAGGTTTCATCGTAAATATTAAGATATATAAACGCACTCACACACGCACACACACACACACACACACACACACATATATTTAACACAACCGCTCAGAACACAAACACAGGGACCAGATCACTGCTGCAACAACTAAAACAATGGTACTTAAAAAATTAAAACTACTGTACACCATTCCACCTTACTCCTTTATCATCATCATCATTATCATATCATCATCATTTATACCCATATGTTCTCTGTCAGATGGAAAATGTGTCTTTGCAGTTTAAAGATTCATTAATACTGAAATATTATTCATAAGAAGTACAGGTAGGCTACTAATTCATAACTAGTGAATCTGCCTGAATACCTATCTACAATTTGACTCTATATTATATGTAATTACAGTTTTTTTCAATTGCTTAAGCACTATTTTGAAAACAGGGACCGTTTTTTCAGAACACTACACACAATTAGCACATCCACACACCCAATCAGCAGAACACCTCAGACCCTTTGCAAAAACACAAATTTATAAAAAAAAAAAAAAAAAAAAAAAAACATATTTTGTACCTTGTAAAACACACACGTTTCATATGACTTAATTCTGTTTGAACCAGTTACACACTGCTGTTACTAACCTAAAACACTTTTAGCAATTGTACTTCTCAGTGATTAGGGTACTGTAAATTAAGTACACAGAGGAAGTGCAAATATACAATAAATTCACCAAACACTACACAAGACCAATGCTGCAGACTGAGGAAAATATAATTTATTTCTCTCCAAATCAGTCAACATGTCAACACGGAGAATCACAACAACATGTCCCAGTTTTCATACAGCTACTAAAGTAGTGTGCATAACACTGTTAGCTTAGCAAACAACAGACCCACATAAAATACTGTCTCCAGATTACAATTACAGTAAAAAAGGTCTGAAAAGACTTACCTGCTGCATTTTATAGTGCTTAAACCTGATGATGTGTCTACAATTAAGCAATCATGTGTTTGCGCACCTGATGGCTGTGTTCCACAGATTGGCTCATAGGTGTGGTCATGTGACAGTCACTGCTTTGGAATTGCAAGGAAGTGACATCATGACATACTTCTGTGTCTAATGTATACAAGTGTGTTTAGTGTTTTGCAAATCACTGTGTGTTGTTTTGCAAAAAGTGTGAGGCTGACATTGTGCTTATAGTACATCTGGGCCAATGTTTGCTCCTTGAGTTTAAAGTGCCCATATTATGAAAAAAAATCACTTTTTCTGTGATTTGGGGTGTTATTTTGTGTTTCTGGTGCTTCCACACGCATACAAACTTTGAAAAAGAAAACATCCATGCTGTTTTGAGTGAGATACGGTTTCTGAATGTGTCCTGCCTTCAGTCTCCGGGTGAGCTGTTCAAAATCTGCACGGCTTTCTACGTAACTAGCCGAGACGAGGGGCCTAGAGGAGTAACCATTAGCATGCTAGCTCGTTCTCAATGGCAAAACACTGTTACAACACACACAAATTCACCCTAATCTACAAAATAAATTGTATAGAACTACTTACATGTCCCTGTTCTGCATGTATTCCACGCAAAGTTGGAAGTGCGCCCTCGTTTAGAAGAAATCTCCAGGCTAATCCTTCCTTGTACAGGCCGAAGTTGCAGAAACAGCTAGCTAGCTCATGTAATCCTTACCTAGCTACTGTGCATTGCGAATGACAACAAAGATGTTACAGAAGTGCGATGCCTCACTCTGTAGCTAAAACAGAGAGCTCAACACACAGGGTGAAAAGAGGAGCTGCAGCAATGTACAACAAAAATATGGTGTTTTTTTGAAAATTAAACCATGTAAACCTATTCTGATACAATCTGAAATTACAATTATGAACCTGAAAATGAGCATAATATGGCCACTTTAACGTTTTTATAATTGTGTAATACTTTTGATTTCAGTGTACAAGCAATCGGCAAAAACTGTAAGATATATTGCACAATGCTTAATATGTTATTTTGGAATTAGTCTCGCTTTGCCAGACCCTTGTCCACACAGTATTCCAGGATGGGAGAAAAACGTGCTCTGGTTTATTGGCATTTCTTTAAACCAATCACAATTGTCTTGGGATGTGCTAATCTACGATGGCTGACAGGGTCAAACGCACTGTTTTCGGAGTTTGTGTGCTTTTCTTTTTGCATAATTTCTGTATTTGCAGCGCATTTGTGTATTTGGTTGTGTTGTGTGTATTTGCAAAATAGTCGTGCGGGAGGAAACTCAGATTGGACAGATAGTCTAGCTAGCTGTTTGGATTTACCCTGCAGAGATCTGAGGAGCAGTTAACTATAGTCCTCATCGATCCACCGGAGTTTAAAATGCCAACACAAAGAAAACTGAAGGAAACAGAAATCGACGAAAATACATGCATCCGTCGGAGCAATCCCAGAAGTGGAACGTCGTGGATATAGACTATTTTGGAATAGTCTTAGAACAATTTTGTCATTTATATCACCAAAATCAAAGCAACTTCCCCTGCAGCACAAAAAGGTGTTTCTTATCTGATCACAAGACTGGTGTGTTCTCCCAATGAAAGCCATCTGGGGAAAACACTCAAGCATGTTGTTGTTTATCTGCTGCATGCAATAAGAAAGGACAATTATCGCATAAAGGAAAAGAACTCCATAGTCTAATAAGTCTTCCATAGATATCAGCTTTCACCTGTAAAATGGACAGTTTTAAGGACATCTCACAAAGAAAGACGCACAAGGCACAGCTAGAGTATATATATATATATATATATATATATATATATATATATATATATATATATATATATATATATATGCATGAATGTATACATTTTGAAGCTATTGAATTATTTTGGGAGAAAGTGGGCTCGTTGTTGAATTTAGGTGAATTTGAATGTCTGTCATGTCTATAACTTTCTATCTTTGAAATAATATTGAAAAACTAAATGTGTTTACCATCATTTAGTCTGCCAGGGTTTCCAACACACGCTCCAAATGTGGTTCCAGCTTTGCAACGAATGAGTTTTAACCTCGAGAGGATGAACACATATACAGTAACCTGTGATATTTAATAAGACGGGACAATTAATAAAGGGAAGTTGGCAATACCACTTACATAAACAGCCTCCCTTTATCTTATCACTGGCATTTTCTTGCAAGTATTTTGACTGGTTGTACACTTGTCTGCTTGACAATCCCATTTTGAAGCAATACAATTGAAGTGAGATGAGCAAACTGAGAAATGTATCTTTTTAGATAAAACTGATGTTGGCAAAGTTTCCTTCTGGGGGACATCATTTGAAATTGGGAAACAGTTGAAGTTGGAAAAAAGGTAATAAATTGCAATATATATGTTTAAAATCCCAATAATATTGTATCGTGACATAAATATCCCTGATGATATCGTTTTGTGAGGCCTCTGGTGATTCCCACCCCTACTATTTACAAGTATATTGTACATTGGACCTGTGCCCTATAAGAAGTGAAGTGTATAGGCTTTGTTATCTATTTTTAACATAACATAAAAAAAACATCTTCAAGGGTCTTTGTATATTGTTTCATACAGTTTTAAAGCTTTTCCGTCACAAGTTACCCTCACTACAAATACAGTGGTCAGAATCATCATACTAACACTGTTAATAATCATGAGACCGATATAACATGAGAGAATGATCTCGTAATGAAAGTAAAAGTTTAGCAGTAAAAGCTGGGCCTGCAGCAGGCTGACAGCAGCGCTGTGAAATGACAGAGAGAAACAAGAGCAGCAGGCAGGGAGACAGAAAGCAGAAATGGTGTAAATCCTCCTGTGTTTGGAGGTGGTGGTTTCTGTGGGTTTTGATGGCTCTGTTTCAAGGGCTTTAGCTTTGATTTAGCTCGCAGTGACAGAAGTAGCAGTTGTGAGGCCAAAGGTGTATTTAAAGCCTGTGAGAAATGCCTTTTAACCTAACCTGGAATTTTATACGACAATATATAATATTATTTCACTCTGAGTTTGACTTGAAAATACACAACAGGTCAGTTTTACAATTCTACAGTGGTAATCTGTGAGATATTTTGTTCCAACTATAGGGCCATCGTTATTTAGACTGTGGACACAGCTTGAGTTTCTTCTCTTCGTCTGCATAGCCATGCTTACTGTCACTCTTCATGCTAACTGTGCTGTTTAAAGTGACACTGTGACTTTTGGTAAACAGCACCAACTGTGGCCACAATTAATTGGCATTAACAAATGATAAAGGTATTGTATTGGATGATAAGGGTGCATTTTATTATTTATTTATTAGGAAGAATCATTTCTTTCAAAAGTCCCACTTTAAGCTATGAACAAAAAACTTCAACTGGAAACGTAAAGTGCAGAACTGAAACATTAAACATAATTAAATTAATTCTTGTGGTATTCATGTAAAGCCATATTGGGTTCGTTCGCTCCCATTGATTTTTAATGGAGGAAGTTGATTCAACAGCTCCTGTTTCTCTTTTAATTTGCCATAATCATCACCGCATGTTCGTCTAAATGGCATTACGTGGTATTATGTAGTTAATGTTCTTTTCATGCTGATAGATGCTTTTACATTTACATAATTTTATGTTTTATCTACAGTAATGTTTTAGCTACATTAAGCCCTTGCCTTTGCCTTAGTTTGATATCTGTGCTGTGAACCTGCCTTGCTGTCAGCTGTCACCTTATCTTGCCATCCCCAGTCTGTCCTAACACACTGCCATGTTTTTGGCTAACTTAAGCGCATTCACAGCAATTTTATTAATGTGCAAGGCCCCTGTTAAATAAATGAATGAAATCAAAGTGAACTATGACACTGCATTAACAGTATTTATTCATAACGTGCAATAACGGTATCTATTTTTCTTAAATGTAGTGTTTTTTATATGCTGTCATTCAATATGTGCAATATTAATATTTATGCTGCTGTCAAACTCCTTATTTTAGTGTTATATTTTAATGTTAAAATAACACTGTAGCATTAGTATTTTTTTTTTTTTACTTTTGTTTTTAGTAAAAGCAGTATTCATGAGCTAGTGGAACGGAATTTCGTTCATATGTGCACTCTGTATGTACAGTTGAATGACAATAAAAATCTATCTATCTATCTATCTATCTATCTATCTATAAACAGAGTAAAAAAAAACGTAATTTATTTTTGCTTTTTTAAATTTTATTTTTTTAAACACATTCTCGTCTTACTCAAACCAAGCCTTGTGGCCCCACACAGCTTGAGAAATCTTCAGTTCAAGAAAAGGGCATTACAGTGTGCTTCATAAGCCCAATTTTGGCTATTCTTTACTCTCTTTTTTAATTACTCTCTATTTAATGATTTAATTTAATACAGACTCACATTCACATTATTCTAGTGTATAAAATATGAAAACAGATTATCACTTGAAAAGTTTTGTCACATGTATTCGGTATTCCTCTGTCATCAATGTGTAAGCTTTCCCCCTTATTTATGAAAAATATGCTCAGTTTAGTTATGTGATCAAGAGTTGTTGCTGATCTCTGACTTTTAAATCCACCATGCTGCATTTATTCTAATCACACACACACACACACACACACACACACACACACACACACACACACACACACACACACATTGAAACCTCTGAAACCTTCTGTTAGTATTCATATAAAATGGCCACCAGTCATTCCTGGCTCACAGCAAGCGGCAATGTGATATCAATTAATTCTGCTTTTTTTTTTTTCTTCCCTCTGTAAATCCTTTTTTCTCTTGAGTCTTTAATTGTGTCAGCATCTCTCCCTCTCTGTCTGATGTCAATGGATACAGGTTAATATCCTCTCTGTCTCTCTCTGTCTTAATCCTCTCTTTTTTCATTTGAGTTTTTATTGATTCTCCATCTCTGCTGCATGTGGCATTGCTTTTCATTTAGCTCGTAGTTAGTTGCATTTAACTAGACTGCCTTCAGCGGTTGCTTGATGCTAAAAGGCTTGTGGACTAACCCAATTACAACATCCATTTACCAATACATGAGCTCTCACCAGGGACAAGTCCACCATGTCCTGTGTTCTGTTCCCGAAAAACGCCCACATAAGTCGATGTTTTCAAGCAGCAATTACGACACATATACATGTTTATAGTGGCGGCGCCTTCTGGTGGCCGTAGTAATTATGAAGTGTATGTAATGTGAGAATAAGAGCGCCTAACTCCACGTAAGGAGGCAGATTGGGGTGGTAGATGGGTCAAACAAAAAAAGGACTTTGACCCAAGAGACCGGGGTTATGGTCCGTTTTAAAATAAAAGTAAACGGCAAGTTTCTTTTTAACTTTATGGAACAAACAAAACAAATGGAGCCATGTTCTGCATCATTCGGCAGTGAAGTAACTTAAAAGTTACCTACTGTTTTTTTCAACCTGGACTATGTTTTTGTGTCTAAGTGACTGATGGGAACAACAATCTTTGACATTGGTCCAGTATTAAGCAAGATCGCTGCAGTCGGCAGCAGCGAAACAAGCTACAATGTAAGTTAATAGGGCAATTGTCCAGCTTGTTTTTACCTTCACAAAAGTGCTCGTTGTGCCACGGACAAGCTCAGATTAATATTCTAAGTGTCTGAAAACATTATGGAAATGATTTCTAAGGAGGTCGACCTTTCTGTTTAAGAGTTAGATCCTTTTTTTTAAACATAAAAACATCCGCAAAATTGTGTTCGCTAAACCCACCAGACTCCATGTAAATAAACAATCATTTTAGCATCGTAAAACACACTTCATTCAAAGTCGACAGAAGCAAACAATTAAAAGTATAATAAAAAGTTTTGGGTCGTCTTGCCACTTTTCCAACCATCACAACTCGAAATAAACACATAGTTTACTGATTTACATGTGAAAATATGTTGCCTCTATACACGCTAAAAGTATTGCTTTTTTAAAGAGAGTCTGGTGGGTTTAGCGCTAGCGACTTCAGAGCTGTTGCTGGTTAAACAGAAAGGTCTCAAAGAGGTTTTAAATGTCTATCTCTGTAAGGATCCTTTCCATAATGTTGTCAGACACTTAGAATATTAATCTGAGTCTGTCAGCGGCAAAATGACCACTTTTGTGAAGGTAAATACTAGCTGGACAATTGCCCTATTAACTTACATTGTAGCTTGTTTCGGCGCTGCTGACTGCAGCGATCTTGCTAAATACTGGACAATGTCAAAGATTGTTGTTCCCATCAGTCACTTACTTCAAGTTACCCTTTAACAAATGTACTGATTTGAACCCAAACCAATCTTTTTTTCTTCTTCTATAATTAACTAAGTAGTTCTGGTGCCTAAATGTAACCAAACTGCGACCGTTTCACAACGGTAACATGTTTAAAACCGTGACCGTTACGTTCTCTGGTTTAGATATGAGGATGGAAAACGCGCCTGTGGGTCGTAATTCCTGCCACCGCTAGGGGCGCTAATTTATGAAACGCTCCTATGGGTCGTATTATTGCAGTGGTTTTCAACCTTTTCGAGTCATGATGCCACAGAATAATGTCGAGAAACTGAGCTGCAAACCGGTGTAAACATCTGTTTTTACACACCTCCCCCTGCTGATTTTGAGTGATTTTTGCGAATGCTCTGATTGAGACATGTTAACAAATAATGCTATGCTTTAATGACAGTTTACCTTTAGCAGCTATAGCACCTAGCCTTGTCCAACGTGCTCTAGGCTCTGTGGATTTTTTATGCGTTTGAGACAATTTCTCTTCCTCTGACTGCGCCTTCAGAGCCCTTTCTGTGTTCCAGGACCTCCTGATTTACAGATGAAGCTCTGAATATAACACATGAAATGTACCAAACACAGTAATGTAAAAAACATTCTCCAGTCTAGAATATGTTATTTCATTATTTTTTTTCCCCCAACCATCTGGCGACCCCCAGAAATTATCTTGTGACCCCCCTTGGGGTTGAAAACCACTGTATTAGAGGGTAGGAATAAACAACCTATCGTAGTATGGTTTTGGAGGTCTTGTTGACCCAAACATCTTTACTTAAATGAAGTACAATTTAGTTAAACTTTGATTCTGGGGCCAAATGTACTCCAAATCCAAAGTATGGAGAATACTTTAAAATGCTTAAAATAAAAAATAAAACAACTCAATGTATTGATGTTTTTAAACCATTAACATTTAATTGTATTTCTCTTTAAGTTTGTTCCAGGTAGTCATTTGAAGTGAAATATTCAAACCCAAGATTTTTATGGTTACACCACTCCATCGTCTTGAATTGTACACACATGTCCAGGTGCTGAGTCCAAAAAGTCATTGTGATTTCTGCCTCCCAAGGACTCGTCACACTAGAACACTCCCTTTAAACTTCATTTCATTTATTGCATTAGAAAAATTACGTTTCAAGCTCAAATTTGCTTTTCATCAGGTACATAAGTGGAGCAAGCGAAGAGAGCCTTCTACAGTATTGTGAGTCCTTGGGAAGCAGAAATCCCCAAATGCAGTTCGACAGATTTGGTATTTTTTCTCCTCTAGAATTTAAGATGAAGTTCTGTGGGGTTAAAACCATGTTTGACTTTTCTATTCCACGTTTCTATTGACTGACGCACCAGTTAACAGAATGGGTTCAAAGTATTCAATATTAAATATGAATTGAAATCATCTGAATGAAATTGAAAATTAAATTAAAGAATGATTTGTTAAAATGTATAAATATAAATCTAGGTGTAAATTTCACATTGGGCACTGATTTGATTTGGTGTGGAGATATGTGTTTGACGTATGTCCTATGCAACAAATATTTATTTTTTATTTATGCATTTCATTCTCGGCCTCCTTTTCATTTAAATCATTTTCATTTATTTTGTAAAATTTGTAAAATGGTATTTAATATGTGAATTCACATAACTGAAAGAAAATATATAGTAGAAAAATATGACTTTAATAGTTTAGGCTATCCTTTTTCTTACTATTATTACATCAAAATAAATTATTTTTTAAGTCTTTGTACAAAAGCAATAATAATGTAATGTGTCATAATAATAACGCTATGTGTATGTATTATTATTACTAGCAGCAAAGGTAATAGTCAGTATGGATGAGTGTTGGTAGTAACCGTAGTAACAGTAGGAGTAGTACCTGTAGTGTCAGCGAGTGTGTTAGCAGGCGCACTGTGTGAACCGGCCTGCAGTGTGTGTGTGTGTGTGTGTGTGTGTTGCAGTGTCAGCAGCAGTGGCTGATCATGCTGATGAAGTGCAGAGGCTCTGGGGCTCAGGAGGCCATCCATCATCTCCATCAAGCTTAAGTGAGGCTCTCTGGACTGGGACGCCACCAGACGACGACCCAGGCCACAGGTCTGAGCTGGACTAAATAAACACCAGCCCCTTCATCATCATCATCATCATCATCATCATCATCATTATCATCACCCTCCTGAGAGCCAACTTGGGTCAGCAGTAGCAGCAGCAGAGACTGAGCTGGTGGGTTACATGGTGTTGTATGTTCATTATTTTCTTTCTTTTTTCAATAGCACATAACATTACATATTAATACATTCATTTTGAAAATCCCATATTCACTCTACCACATCATAAGCTCTGGCAACTGTACATGAGGTTGACAGTAATTCTACATCCTGGGAACATTCATGGCGTTGAAGTTCCTCACATCCATGCTAACATATGATAGAAAATTGGATTTTTAACTACAGGCCACTTCAGTACCTTATTCAACACAAACATACATTTGGAGAGTAAACGATTTATAAAAAAAAAAAAGATCAATTCTGCTTGAGGTCCAATAGATGTTATAACTGATAAGATGTGGTTGATTAACACATAATTAATAGTTAATTAATATGCATGAAATATCATGAAAATGTTAATTCAACGCCTTTTCTATCACAGATGTGCTTTAACAGTTTAAATTACAGTCACTGGGTTCAGCTCAGATCTAATCACCGAAAAAGACATACATTTGTAGAATACAAATCAAGATGGCAATTTTTACAGCTGGTCTTGATTCACTAGCTCCATGAAATAATTTTCTGGCACATCAAAGAGAAGCTCACAGTGGCTGTCATTTTTTCACACACATAATCCCAGTGTACACCTTGTATATATAGCATAATCTTTGTAGTTAGAGCAGTGAGTTGAGTTACTTTTCTCAATGGTGCTAAACTGATTAATTGACAGAAAGTATATTTATATCATTTTTGGAAATTGCTCAATTATTTAAGGAAGTTAAGTATTTATATTGTCACATGTCAGGATTTTCGGACTGTTGGACAAAAGACATTATTAGTTTATCTGATTAAGGCAGATTACTTAAAAGTCCAGTTAAAAAAAAAAACTACATCACATGAACAGCAATATATAAAGTGAATGTATGTATTCTTCTTGTATATATATATATATATATATATATATATATATATATATATATATATATATATATATATATATATATATATATATATATATATATTCATTATTATTATTTTGTACTTATGTATACTTTATATAGATACTAACACTGCTGCTACTATTTCATTCTTTCTTTTGGCAAGTCAGGTCTGTTTTCATTGCAGATATATAGTCAAATACACACAAGATTAAAAGAAAGTGTAACTTTGTGGAACTTTTACCTCCGTCGGAGAATGTGACTGTGTGTGTGTGTGTGTGTGTGTGTGTGTGTGTGTGTTTGTGTGTGTGTTTGTGTACATGTGTGTATGGATAGGTCGTGTAGCTCTGCTCCCTTTTCATTTGCAGTATATATAAAACACCACCACCCAGGAATAGGTCACTCACTCACTAACTCACACACACACACACACACACACACACACACACACACACACACACACACACACACACACACAGGTCAAGTGTCAAAGGTCATATTGTGTCTGAAGAGGATTTACTCTTTTGGCTGTTTGATCTCAAACATGCACACAAACGCATTCATGCATGCTGGCACACACACACACACACACACACACTCACTCACACACACACACACACACACACACACACACACACACACACACACACACACACACACACACACACACACACACACACACAGCTGTTGGATGACCTGGATTCCTATCTGTTATTCTGTCTTTTATTAAAAAGAGATGTGGTTGGGTCTGATGATGTAGTTGCTGTAGATAGATTACCATTTACTTGTTTGTTTTTGTGAAACTTCTTGTATTCTCAGATTTTCAGTTTATTAACATTTAAGGGGAGACACCCCAGGTAAAACCATCATTTTTCAATTTAGAGTTTTTGGGCTATTTAGCATCCATAGCATGTCTTCTTTCAGACTATTGGGAGGGAAAAAAAACATCCAAAATACACATTTAGGTGTTTATTTTACTACACTTTGTCTATTTGCACCTGCAAATTTATCCTAAATTCACCAAAGTTAGATAATGCCTCATTTGCATATTGAAACATAACATTTCAGAAAACTTGTAATACAAATATAATCAACTGGGGAAGTTTCATGGTGATATTTATTCATCTGTTATATCTTGCAAAATGTCTGATATTTTCTAATCCATATCTTTAAAGGCCGTTTTCTCAAAATGGGTTTTTCTCAGACTCTGTGTCAGAAATCTCCACTTCAGTAGCACTAACATACACCAAACTTTCCAGATACATTCCTATCTATATTCTGAAGGTTTTGACAGAGGGGTTCGTCCAGATATCATTCACAGCCTGATTAATGTAACATTTTATATCTAAAAACCTGGCGAAAATTGATTTTTTTCCTTGTTATTTGTACACGCTGTGACTATACAAATCACAACATGTAAATAGGAACATGTTGGCGTTATTTTGTCACTTATTCGGAGCAGTAGGCTAGATGTAGGATCCGTGCTAGGCTAAGCTACCGGTGGAGCCGTCGGACAGAGTTACAACACGCACGGAGATGAGAAGGGTATGTATGGACTTATCTAACTCTGGGGTTACTGTGAATAAGCTAAAGTCCCAATAAGTCGGCGTGTTCCTTTAAAGTGGCTATATGTAACTGTCAGTTTGTGTTGATTCTAGTGACCACTTTGGACAAAAGTGGAAGTGTTTTTACCACACCTGCTGTCATAAAGGTCTTTTCTTTACGGTGCTGTATTAATCACTGTAGATTACTGAGTTAGCATTACGGGGAGGTCTATGAATGTTTTGCTCAGACAGAAAATCATTCATTTACAATAAGAGAATACGGTACAGATGCATTGTTGCATTTCAAGTGTTGCATACAGTAACTTAGCCTACTTTGGATGTACTGTAAGCTAAACCGGGTAACGTTATCACTGTCACTGTGTCACGAGCCAAAGCATTAAGAGTTTATTGTAGCAATGAATGTAGTAATAACTTAAATTAATATAGCACATTTCATGAAACCCAATAACGTTACAGGGGGACATAAGGGAAAAGAAAATAGTAGGCCAACACAAACAAGGAGTAAAAGGAATAAAACGCTAAATGGAAGGGGGACGTAATTTAATGTCAGCTACTGACATACAACCACATGGCGCATTGTAAAGTTATTTAAGAATGAAATAGACATATTACATACCTGAGAGACAATTCGGAGACGTTTTTAAATCATTTACAATCCCGTAATTGTCTCCATCTGTTGAAAGCCCGACAGAGATTGACTCGTGATTTCATCGTGATGTCATCTCTCACTTTCCTTTTAGCTTTCAGTTGTTCTTCGTTTCATTTCCTTCTTTCCTGTGATGGCCCTGCCCCAGTATCACCCATAACTACAGCAGATAACTTCTAAAATAACATTATAAAGATATATCCTGCTACCTTTTACCTGGCTGGATACTCACTAACACAGGTTTTTCAGGTGTTACAAAGAAATCTGTGACCCGTCAGAATGTGTTACTGTAGCGTTGTCTACCTGCCGTAAATCATTCTGTGACTTCTCGGGAAAAATCAGACCCAGGCATTTCATTAATAAAAACTATATAAAAATAGCGTTCTTTTCACTGTTAGTCTCGTTTCCTGTTACAGGCCATTTATGATCATCAGATGGAACATTACACCGTTTCAGAAACATTTTAAAGTTACATATAGTCACTTTAAATATCTTTCTAATTCTGCTGCTGCTCTGCACATCGGCTGTTCTGACGAAATGTGGCGGGGTGCCATCACAGTCTACTTACCCACCCAATAGCAGTAGAATTAACCCAGTGATGTTACAGTATTTAGCATTAGCCATTAGCTACAGTAATCTTACCATCATCAACACAGTGCTGCTCATGAGTATGGGAACCCCTGCTAAAGTTGACTAAAAAGAGGAATAAAAAAATCATCTTTTGGAAATTGATCTTAATGCCTTAATTGAAAAAAAATAGGAAAAATCCAATCTTTAAGGACACCAATTTTCTTTGTGAATGAATAATGTATCGTAAATAAATAAATGTTCTTCCTTAAAATACAGGAGGCATAAGTAAGTACACCCCTATGTTAAATTCCCATAGAGGCAGGCAGATGTTTATTTTTAAAGGCCAGTTATTTCATGGATCCAGGATACTATGCATCCTGAAGTTCCCTTGGCCTTTGGAATTAAAGTAGCCCCACATCATCACATACCCTTCACCATACCTAGAGATTGGCATGGTTTTATTTCAGTTAGCCTAATAGCTGGATTGATTTGCATTGAGAGATGATTTTACGGAAAGTACCCCATGCCAATCTCTCGGTATGGTGAAGGGTATGTGATGATGTGAGATGATGTATATGACTTGCTGGAGAGAAAGGAAAAACATCTCTGCATCACCTTCATCTAGTGCAGAAGAAGAAGCACATATATCACTGAACTGTTCATCACTGGATGTAGCAGATCATATGAAATGAGATTACCATCTAAGAAATGACTCTGTATTACTACCTTTTTATACCTCAAGCTGTCAAACTGCAGGAGATTGAAACATGTCAGCAAAATCAAGCCCAGATTTAATGAGTCAGATATTTGGAACAATTTCTCAGTACATTTTGTCAGTTATAAAGTGTTCTAGTAACCACAAAGAAGAAGAAAACACACAACAGGAAGTGGATTCCCTTCATAATTTAAAGAAAACAATTATAAGTTATAGAACTAAATCAGTGTGCATCATCAACAATAATCAATCTTCAATGCTATTAATGTTCTGAGTTTAGCCATGGTCAGATTTACAATCTAATGACTCCTCATTACAGACTCTTAGAACAGAATTTACTTGGATATAAAACAAATCAAATAAATAAATACATGTTGGTTGGTATTGCAACTAGATATCTAGGATATGATATAAACCCTTAGTTATAAAAAGGTTGGTTTGTTTTTTTTTTAAAACGGCTTCACTGCGTCATCCTGTCTGTTCCTATGGTTACATTCAGACCACTGTGACACCTCACTGTTAACTGCGGCTACATGCTAGCTGCTGGGACTCAAAGCTACTAGCACAGAGTGACAATCATGCTGCATTCAGGTCTGATGGGAATCATTGTTAAACCGATTCATTTGGATAAATGCAACAGCTGAAAATACACTGAAGTCATCAATATGTCCTGATTTGTACAGTACACTTTCATTTCTCCAGACTCGATTGTAGTGTTGCCCTCCAGATGTAACAGGCTCCCACTATTTTAAAAAATCCTGCACTGACAAATGTAATCCATCATCTAAAATTACACGTATATGTGGCCTATTACTTCACCACACTGCTAATTATAGTGTCAAATAATAATATCTCTTTTTTCCACGCCTGCACTGTTAGTGAGCATGAATGAAAGGCTAAATGACACTTGGATGTCGAATTTTCAGATGCATAATGATCTTTTCTCATTCATCTCTGGAAGAATGACACTGCAGCGGCTGTGGTGTTTTACAGTCATTATAAAACTACACGTCTAATTTAAATTGATGGATAATGCTATTATATCATGGCAGCAATAGCTACGTCGTGGGCTGTTTTTTTTTTTATTTTTAAAAAACAATGGAAGCCTATAACTTCAGGAACTAAAGCTGAAGCTGTATTAATTATGTGTGCATTGTGCAAAAATGAATTATAGCAGTATTAGAACTTCATTAACCTATACAATTTACTGCAGTCATCCACAGACTTTAGCCAGTGGTATTGTCCTTCCGTGACAGTTCAAGAGCCAAAAATTGTAGAATGACTTGATGGAAATCCTTCATTTTTTCACTTACCATTCTCTATCTCTACACTTGACTTTAGCCATTTCCTTGATAATGATGGCAAAATTTAGAGCCAGGTCTATCACAAAACACTGACTTCCAAATACTATTTGCCATCCTCATAAAGTAGCGTAACATAGAAGCTGCTGTGCTCTATCTGCTGCACAAGAAGCATGTCACCTCCAAAGCACTGAGATTATACATTTCCCTAACGTCATGTGTGTCAGAAACAGTTTTAATACATTCAGTTTCAATCATAATCTGGACAAAAGCTTGCAGAAAATATAAAGTAGCTGGTTCCAACACTGAAAAAACTACTTTGCTTTTTTGACCTGTGTTGCCTTTCAGATTCATTCTAAAACAATGCATTTAAATGTATGCAGTTTTTAGGATTTACATGTTATCGTCAATGTTCTTATACTTGGAATTTTCTCTTCAGTACAGAACAAATTCACAAGTGGTCCAAAACCCATCACACCAGCCATGTACTTTTTCCACTGGGGAAAAACATTTGTTTGATGTAAGAATTATATTAATGCCTAATCTGAATGAATTTGGAGTTTAAATATGAGAGCAAAATCAACTAAAATAAAAATGCACAACTAAACCAAACTTAATGCTACATTACTGTAACATTCTGTCCGTTATATGATCATCATCATTTCTTGCCAATTTACTGAGAGGTAGTTTTTTTTAATCGGCATATTTCGGACCGCAGAACTTGAAGCTCTGCGCTATGCACTTCTTCTTTTTACTCTATGCTAAAATTTTGTGAATGATACTGCACACAAACAGAGTGGAACAGGTAGCCCTATATGGCAGTTTTAGCCGTGTTGATTATGCTAATTATTAAATCTCACAAGCACACACCTCCTCATGGACAGGTGACATTCATCAGACTGAAACGAGCCATTTACGTCAAGTTTGTGCAGATGGTGACTCGGACTTGGAACACATACAAGCAAAAAAAAAAAAAGTAAGATGGATTAAGGATATTATTATTATATATATATATATATATATATATATATATATATATATATATATACACACACTTGCATGAGGCCCAATGTGTTGTCTTGTTACTCATAAAATGGAGAACAAAAAAACACATCTAGTATGAGCCACAGACAACCAGATCTAGTTGAATCTTGACACTTGGACATTCTGGACAATGTATCAAGTCAACTGATTTGCAGAATAGCTCCTATGTACCTTTGTCATTAGTTGCTGGTAAATGTTACTATTGATATTTGTGAGTGGTCTTGTGTTCGCCTCATAATAACCCCCCTGTGTCACTTCCTACAAGAATTGGGCCAGTGTTTGTCCCACTGGCGAACATGAAGCAGCTGTCCAATAGGAAATCAGCAGGACTGTCCCGGCATCTGTGACAGGCTGAGGGCAGTGCTTCGCTTCCCCCCTCCACCAATCAGTAGTCACCATCCGTCAGTGCAGTTATCATAGTTCATCTTACATAGGCTGCTTCTCATGCCGCTTATTTGATAGCTCCTCGCTCCTCGGCTGAACCGGAAGTTGTTCTGTTGCTCCTTCGTGAAGGCCATCTCAAAGCCCTTGTGTCCACCCAGAGGAGCGAGCATCGACGAGGGATCACCGTGGAGCTATAGGCGAGGATACAGAGAGCAGCCTTCCCGGAAGCCGTGCAGCTGAAGGAGTTGCTAACTCTGCCCAAACAGCTGACAAATTAATGTGACGCTTCAGAGGAAAGGACGTCTCCTCCCTCTGAAACACCTTTCCTCGGTTCCTCTCTCCTCCCATGATTCCCTCACGTCTCTCCCGTGCCTCCTCTGTGGGAGGGACTAAGATGCGAGGAAGGGAGGCAAGTGGAGGAGCCGAGGAGGCAATTTAAGCAATATGAGAAGCAGCCATGGTTCCACTTTAAAACCTCCTTCTTTGCACTGACTTTGGTTTGAAAGACATTTCAGATGCGTCACACATTTGATTAAAATCTATGAACATTACTAATATTCGGTAGCACAGTCTCTCTCACAGTGCAGTGAATTGTATTTGTTTGTCGAACCTTTCTAGTAAGATTTATTGGTTGTCATGAAAATTGTAAAAAATCAATCTCCACAATGTTTTATACTTTCCAGGCATGTATAGGAACCCAATCACCTGTTCCTATTCTTCAGTGCAGTATGAGGATTTTCGACTGGTCAGCTGGTAGGTGGAGCTACGCAGCCACGTGGCCAATCAGGTATATGTTGTCATAGAGGTGGCCTACAAAGTCGTCGGAGACATTATGTGCTGCTTGGCGAGTGTTCCTGATAAACTCCCTCTTGGACATTTTGTTTTTGACGTGGGGGCTGGTCAGGTCAATGGACAGCAGGATCAGACTGTAGCACAGCACATACACCGCATCTGCAGAGAGACGATAGTAGGCCGTGATCAGTGCGGCACTAAAGAGAAAAAGGTTATTAGTGTTCAAACTGAGAAGTCAAAGCCCCACTAGAGTCCCGTATAGGCTGAAGTTGCTCTGGTCAGAGAAAGACAACCCTGTCATTGATATCAAGCATGTTTCATACAGTCAGGACTTGCTTAAATTTGACCTCAGCTTCACACTAAAGAACAATGCATGGTACATCTAATTCAACCCCTTAAAGGTCCAATATGTAATAACTTTACTGTAATAAATCTAAAAATGACCCCAATGCATCATCAGATATTAAGGAAACATGCTAAGTTGAAGTACAATCTTTTCTGACAACAATGCTAATGCCAGTATTTTCTCCTTTTGAAATTTCCGTTCCGTGACGAAATTTCTGTTTGTGTTTTGGCCTGTGTGTTGTTATCAACTGCCCAGTTTGACAGCCAGGCCAGGTTGCCAGATATAACTGTAAAAACGTAAACCCAGCGCGCTACGGCTGTAACGTTAGTACAGCCATGAAAGCAGCAAACAAACGAACAGGATCAACGGAGATAGATTCTATCCGGCCTAAAAAAAACAGCATGTTTCTAACAGTTGCATAACCAGAGACGTAACAAACCCCGGGTAAATATTGGAGATGTATTTGAAAGATGGAGACAGCTTAGAGCCCAAAAGGACGCTGACCTCAACAGGTAAGCATTTATTACGACAGGGACAGGCATTTTATGTAATTTCAACATTTGTGTTCTCACATTGAATTATATAGCTAGAGTACCCGAGTTGGTTACTCACAAAAACAATTGAGACACAGCCAGTAAAGTAAAGATAACGCCGCCATGCTAACCCTGCTAACTGCTAACGTTACCGGGGGACCAGGTAAGCGGGACACGGCTGTTTACAACATGTAGCCTGTTCAGCGGCCGTAGCCGACAACGGTGAGTTATTTGAAGCCAAGAGAGGGGGGCTGTAAATCAGGAGGATCGTGAGTTTGCAGTGTGTTTAGCGATTGTTGCCGTAATTATATCCTATCGTAATTCTAAGCTGAGGAAGAGTGTCTGTCCGGCGGGTGGAGAGGACAGCGAGGTTGTTGTGTTTTTAGCAGTTCCTACCGTAATTCTAAGCCGAAAAAGTGTGTCTGTCAGTTGGATACAGAGCTCCACATGAGCACGGGCTATAATGACTGTCAATGTAACCAGCATCTAACGTTTGCTACTCCACTGTGCTGTGGAGTAATGTCTGGCTATGTGAGACAAGCGTCTAGCAACATTGTTGTGGATGCTGCGTTCTCAGCCTGGCAACCTCTGTGAACTTCGAGTCTGGGGAGGAGGGGCCGGGGGAGACGACACTCTCCAGTATTTTGAATTTGTACTGCAGTAACTATTTTAAATACTAGCGGTCAGTATTACATATTGCACCTTTAACCCTCTGAGGACAAAAGACGCACCAGCGAGTCCAAGCGATGTTTGACAACACTCCTACTCAAAAAGCGATTTCATTTCATTTTAGACATTTATTTACTATTTTCTTCATATATTACCCTACTTTTATGAACTCAAGACTTTTGTAAACTCGTTTCAAGCACCAAAACAATTGAGCGTAGGTATGTTTTCACAAGAGATTTGAGAAATATTTCCGCTTTAGGGCCAAATTATCTCTTTATGCATTGCTCTGGAACAATATTGGGCCTCACTATACAGAAAGCAGTATACAGTTTTTTTTCTGGACATTTTGATGTGAAACATCAGTTATATTAGGGATGTCCCGATCAGCTTTTTTTGCCCTCGAGTCCGAGTACGAGTCATTTGATTTTGAGTATCTACCGATACCGAGTCCCGATCCGATACTTCTATAATAATTCAACTTTATAATACCTCCAGACCGCAGACATACTCGCGCTTTCCGCTTCAAGCTGCTTCCGTGTTCTACTTTGCCGGCATTTAACCAATAGCGTCTCTGCAACAAAGTGATGTCATGCCGCACGCGTTGCTGTTTCTGTGTGGAGTCAAAAGGGTCTAACTCTGTGCCACCACATAACTATAGATGTGTTAAAAAATAATGAGAATATATATACATATATATCAGAGTCCTGATCAGAAGGTAACGTCCGATTCCGATCGAGTCTGAAACCACGTGATCGGATCTGGACATCCCTAAGTTATATGCAAACACTCTTAAAAGTAGAAGATATCTAAAAATGCCCGTAGACCTTAGAAGGTTAAAGAGAAAAGGTCTTATATAAGTCTTAATACAACTTATTATTTTCAATTATATCTAAACAGAATGAATGAGACTCTAATGAATAAACTCTAAGCTGTTCTCCACTGCTGTGCCCGATACTTTCCAAAGGGGATAGAAGGGGCAGAATAGAAGTGAAATAAAAAGGGCTGATTTCAGAAAGGCAGCCACCCATCCATCTCTAGCCTTGGGCTCAAAACCATTACACTAATCCTTCTAATCATATGAGAAGCTCCAAGGAGTTAACAGTAACAGAGTCAGGGATTGGTTTCTGTATGGTCTGCTGACATTAACAAAGCCCTTAGTTGCTTAATGCACGGCCTATTGAAAATACTGAAGCCAGGGATTACTTGAAAATAAAACCTCGACGGTTTCCCCCTCATTTTGTGGTTGAGCCAATGGGTCAGAAGTGTAGCAGCTTCAACATCATTTCTTCTGGTACTAGAGTTTTTGGCGTCCTAGCTGCAGTGCTGATGTCTGGTTCAAGTTTAATGACTCTGCCTTGAAATGTACTGAATGTATTTATGTTCTACAGAGGATAACGCCTCTTTCATTTGGGACAGTCCATGAGCTTTCCTCTAGCACCACCTTAAGGTCATATTGTCACTGTACACAACCATGAGCACAATCGGTGTGCAAATGGATCATTTTAGTTTACCACAGATGTATTGCGTTAATGTATATTTTGTATATGTAACAAGAAATTGCAGGATTGAAAAGCCCAAAATATGTTCAATGTAACATAGGAATAGTGTAGTAAGGGATTACAAATTTATTTTCATTTCCAACCCTAAAATGTAAAATGTCTCCCTCAGCAAATGTCTTGGTCACAAATCCTGTACCTTATCAACAATGTTTTTTCAAATATTTTTTTTTTTTTTTTAATTCATGATCATCTTCTTTTTTTTTGTTGTTGATAGAAATAAATGTTGCCCAATATATTGTTATATCTTAAATATTGGTACCAGTTGGGCTTATAAAAAACAAACAATTGTACTGGCATGACATGTATTGTGTACATTTAGGCCCCCAGAAGATGAATTATCTTGACTGTGAAAGTACACAACATCTTTCAGAATCTGATGGAAAGATTACAATGAAACGTACTAAGCATGCTTCCTATATCACAAACATTTTGGATATTACATGACATTTCCTCTGGTGCTACTCTTTGGTCACCTTATCAAGACTTTAATCTTCTGCTAGTCTTGCACCTAAAGTTCTATATTATATACCAGGGGTCTTCAACATTCTTTTAAGCCAAGGACCCCTTAACTGAAAGACAGACGGAGCAGGGACCCCCTGCTACATACAGTATATTGTATAAAATGAGGTTGCATATTAACCTGGGCCTACAATAACGTGCAGGGCGGCCTAAAGCCTTTATACATACCTTTTTAGTGCATAGAATACTAAGCTATTAAAATAATAATTGTTGTTTTAGATGACTACCTTACCTATAGGCCAGTAAGCCCATCATCAGTGGGGATTTATATTTGCAAATAATATGTTGGATTCATGTTAAGACATTTTAATTTTTTTCAAAAATTACATTCTAACTTATAACTCTTCTTTTCTCTTTAACTTTATATAATATATACATTATAATAGTTGCTTAACGTTTGATTACATCAGGCATGTATACCTGTTATGAATGTCCTTCTGGTGGATCTTCTTAGTCTCACTGAATTTATTAGACCTAGTACTTAAAGCAGGGCTGTAGTCAAGTCCACCTTTGTCGAGTCTAAGACAAGTCGAAGACCAGGACTAGTCGAGACTGAGGCAAGACCGACTCCAAATGAGAGACAGTCAATACCGAGACAGAAAAAAAAGAATCCTCTTCAAGACTCACTTACCTGTTCATAAATTATGTGATGTGAGATATATCTTCTACTTTAAGATGATAATTTTGCTTTATTTTTTGTAATCAAATCAAAAAGCAAGTGCAGAGTAACATACTATAGGATTATTAAGGCCCTGACACACCAACTCGATTATCGTCCGTCGGATAGTCTGGCGAGGTCAGTGACTCGAGTCTGTTCGGTGTGTTCCGTCCAGTCGGACTCAATGGCCAATCTGATCGGTGGAGCGCTAACCCGGAAATGACGAGCGGGATGAGCCTGACTAACGCCTCTCAAAATTTGACGAAAATCTTTTAAACTGACCTTTGTCGATCTGAAATGAAGACAGATTCAGCAACTGCATGGCCTATTTCTCGCTTAAAATGTTTTCAGAAATACGTTTCGGTGAACTATCTTCATAAAATATCGTATTCCGATTATGCTCGGTTGTAAAATCCGGGAGAAGCCAGACCCACGTGACGCGTTCGTCCAATCAGCTGCCGGTTTTCATTTTTTGGGCGACAATACAGATTAGCGCCGCCTGCTGTTATGGAGATGTATTACGTCTCGCGCACGCGCAGAACGTACGCTCATGTCGGCGTCGCTTCAGTGTGTTCCGAGGCACTTTTTTGACCAACTCAGGGAGGCAGTTAGTCTGACTGCCTTTTTCTGCCGAAGGTCGGCCGTCGGGTTGATGTGTCAGAGCCTTTACTTGTCCTGAAGAATCTATAGCACAAAGTGCTCGCTGACATTGTGTCTGTGGCCTAAATGAAAAGGATTGATACCTGATGATTGAGGTATATGATGCAGCCAGGTGTATACCAGGCGACCTATCTCAACGCCTGTTTTAGATGGATTTTGAATTAAAATAATTCCTGTTTTCTGAACGAGCACACTTCATCAAAGGTTTTGTTTTGAAGGAGGAAGTTACTTTAGAAAAAAAGCATACAGTGCTGGACTCGGTCGAGACCAACTAGAATATTTGGCAAGTCCAATGGCCGAGTCCGAGACAAGTCTGAGTCCAAATACCAACGAGTCCAAGACGAGTCCGAGACAACAGAAAAGCGCCTCGAATCCGGACTCAAGTACTACAGCCCTGACTTAAAGTGCCCATATTATGAAAATAATCCCTTTTTCTGGGATTTGGGGTGTTATTTTGTGTCTCTGGTGCTTCCACACGCATACAAACTTTGAAAAAAAAAACATCCATGCTGTTTTGAGTGAGATATGGTTTCTGAATGTGTCCTGCCTTCAGTCTCTGGGTGAGCTGGTCAAAATCTGCACGGCTTTCTACGTAACTAGCTGAAATGAGGGGCCTAGGGGGCTAACCGTTAGCATGCTAGCTTGTACTCAATGGCAAAACACTGCTACAACACACACGAATTCACCCTAATCTACAAAATAAATTGTATAGAACTACTTACATGTCCCTGTTCTGCAGGTATTCCACACAAAGTTGGAAGTGCGCCCTTGTTTAGAAGAAGCCCCTTTTGCAGAAACAGCTAGCTAGCTCATGCAATCCTTACCTAGCTACTGAGCATGTGCGAATGACAACAAAGATGTTACAGTAGTGAGAGGTCTCACTCTGTAGCTAAAACAGAGACCTGAACACAGGGAGAAAAGAGGAGCTGCAGCAATGTGCAGTACAACAAAAATATAGTGTTTTTTGAAAATTAAACCATGTAAACCTATTCTGGTACAACCTCAAATTACAATTATGAACCTGAAAATGAGCATATATGGCCACTTTAAAGCCCATGCATGTCCTGCCCATGTGAATAATCTGAAAACCACTGCCCTGTGGGCCTATCACTCTCTCTTTCTCTCTCTCCCTTCTCTCTCTCTCCCTTCTCTCTCTCTCCCTAGGTTTTCCTCTCTTTTCTCTGTCCTGGCTGTCGGTGCCTTATTCCAGATGTTTGGAATCTGAATCTACTACCTCCAGGAGATTCAGCCTCATCTCCTGTCTCTCTGTCCCTTGTGTGATGGATGTCCATGTCTCTCTCCCCCTCTCCCTCTGTGCGAATGGTTTTTCCCATCTCCTCTCCCTCTCCTCCCTTCTGTGTGAATGATACTCTTGAGTTTTCCTTTAGTGTGTTTGTGCAGTCGGTCCTCATCCCAGGTCTCCATGATGGAGAGGGGGCTGTGTGGCTCAGGTTGGGGGCCCGGATCATATTTCATATATATGTTGAAATTGTTTTACACAACTGTATTTTATTTTACATCTTAATTTATCTATAACGTTATTATTTTCATAATGGTAGTCCCTCTTATTCTGTTAGTATATATGTCTTTGTTGTTGTTTTGTATTACCTTTTTGTTTGTGTAATTGACTCAATGTCATTGGAAATGAGGGTCAGCCCCAAATGATCTAACGAGTATAAATAAAAGGTGGAATGAATGTTTAAAATCAAGCTATAATTTTGTCATCCTGATATTTCATATTGTAATTTGACTCTGTTGGTCTATTCTGTACACACAACATCTATTGCACGTCTGTCTGTCCAGGGAGAGGGACCCCTCAGATGCTCCTCCTGAGGTTTCTTTCATATTTTTGCCTGTTGAAGGCTTTTTGTGGAGTTTTTCCTTCTCTAAATTGAGAGTCTAAGGACAGAGGATGTCATTTGCTGTAGAGATTTTAAAGCCCCCTGAGGCAAGTTTGTGATGTTGAGCTTTTTAAGTTAAACTGGCTTGGCTTGGCTTGACTAAACTTAAATGATGAAATTAGTTACAATCACAACAAAGTATCTTTAGTTTCTGCACAGATTTTTTTAGTCGGGACAGACTAGACTTTATACCAGCATAAATTTAGTGTAAAGATAACTTTTGTTGTTTGCTACCAAGCACCATTTTTCACAAGTCCGCCTACAACTACTGTGTAAGTATTTAATTAATACCAATAAGCCTAGAAACAGAACTACAAAAACCTTTAGTGAACATACAGTATGTGTTCTGTATTTGTGTGTGTGTGTGTGTGTGTGTGTGTGTGTGTGTGTGTGTGTGTATGTGTGTGTGTGTGTGTGTGTGTGTGTGTGTGTGTAAGTACTAACCAGGACTGAGGCCCAGGTCTCTCACAAGGCCAGGGTTACAGGTACAAAACCTGTGGCTGAACTTGGTGATGAGGGTTTCCAGATACTCTCCTCTCTCCTCTGGTGCGTGGATGTGTCTGAAGAAATCCCGCAGAGCATTTGGTAGAAACTGGTTACTGAAGTTATGGAGGGTCACCAACTCGTCCAGGACATCCCGCCTGCACACACATACATAAATACAGACTAAATGGCATGACAGAAGCGACCATTTTGTTTTTTATTTGTACACAGTGTAATGAAAGTTACTGAATTACGAAATTACAGGGCACCAATAAAAGTATATTTAATATCGTACACACAATAAATAAACACCACTCTAGTGAAATAATAATACAAAAAAGTCTAATCATTTCAGGGCATGGTTGTAGACCTTCTTAATGAGCTGTTGTCACAGAAGTATCGAATGTAAAAATTTAAAAATGTGGTTATTTTGTATTTCTGTGTTAACCTTTCATCCAGGTAAACCCTCAGCATCTTCCAGTTGAGCCGTCTAGTGTAGAAGATGAATTTAGCCAGCTCTGTCGGATGATCCACTAGTATACCTTTAGACATGAAATACCCGATACCCTACACACACACACACACACACACACACACACACACACACACACACACACACACAGAGAATCATATCTTCTGAGTGTACATGTAGGTCTGTAGTTTCTTAATCCATCCAGACATACACACACACACTGTAATGTGTAAAAACATCAGAGGTTAAGAATAATGACATCATCAAATACATAATTTTGCCATGACATCGTTTCAGACACCAACATGTGCACACTCTCCACGCACACACGTGCGGGCACACACAGACAGTGAGGTAGTGTGTGTTTGGCCACATTTACCTCCTGTGAGTTGGAATTGAATGTCAGGCTGCCTTCATCTAGTTGGAGGTATAGTCTTCTGTATGAGAAACCAGCAGGTAGTCTTCTGTTGTAGATGGAGCAGTGTCCCCATGTGGACTTACACAGCCTGATGGATACACACAGGGGTTGTAGAAGTAAATAAAAAATACTGCATATATGTGGAGAAAAACAGGCTTGACTGGCAAGTTGACAGACAACTATTGACGAAGACAGCATGTTGACAGAAACAACAATACCTTGAACATTCTGTCTCCTGTAAGTCTACCTGCCATTATTTATTTTGTATACAGTACAGCAGTTCAAACAACACAACTGTTCAGAATCATTTATGAACCTGCATCAAATCCCCAACTCATTAGTTTAATCACCACAGAAAGATGACAGAAAGTAGAGTTGAACCTTGTCCTTACCCTTGCCATAGATATTCGTCATTTCCCAGGTCCTGCCACACACAGCCCGCCAGGCACAGATCCGTAGCATTCAGGTACGACAGTATGGTGATGCCTAATTCGGGGGGCAACATCTCCAAATCTATAAAACCGTGCCTTTCCCTACCTACAGTCACCAAGAAAAAGAAGGAGGGAGGCAGAATTATACAACAAGTAGATCTGAGCAGGCAGTCTGATTGGTCAACTAGAGATTTAGAATGTGCTCAAATCAGCATAACAGCACAACCCAGAGCTGTTTAAGCACCCCATTCTCATCGCTTAAAATATCGCTCCACTATTTCCATGTCAACATTCCGGAGTTAAATTAAAAGCAGATTTATATTTTTTATTAGGGGTGTGAATCTTCACCAGTGTCACGATTCGATTACGATTATTCTGTCAACAATTTGAATCGATTCAATATCACGATGCATCACAATGTTTCACATCCTCAATATTATTATATATTGCTACACGTGGTTTTCATCGACTAATTCAGATTCTGAACTCCCCTTTCATTGCATCTGCTCTTAAAAAAAAGACACTTCCTGAATGTAGGGGGATCCGTTCACAGCAGACAACAGACAACAGAAAATCTGACCGACCGGAAAATCCAACAAGTAACGTCATTAGGCAATAATCGATTATGGTCTGTCACTGCACCGATGCACAATCGTCCAGATCCACATCGCGATGCATCGATGCCATGATTCATTTCAACACCCCTAATTTTTATTCATTAAAATAAATCAGAAACCACAGGGGAAGACACAGAAACTCTTCAACATATTCATATAAAGTGATTTATCAGATTAAACAACTCATTTGTTACAACTAGTGCTGTCAGTTAAACGCGTTATTAACGGCGTTAACGCAAACCCATTTTAACGGCGTAAATTTTTTTACCGCGAAATTAACATTCTTTTTGGCCTAGCAAACTTTGTAGTTTTTTTCACATGCTGTTGCAATAACTAGTAACATTAGAAAAACTCCACCACACCGGATCTAGCTAGAATCTAGCTAGACCGGAAACAGAACAACAGGCACGCCACACACACTTGTTTGGGTTTGCGAGCCAGCCAAAGAGTAGTAGGCTAACGTTGGATGGCGAGCGCCAGAGGGGGACAGTAGTTTCACGCATACACAGCCTGTACGACACGGAGAAAGCAGCCCAACTGGAACTGCTGCAAAGTGCAAACGCTGTCTCATTAACTGGTGATCACTGGACGTCAGTGAGTAATCAACATTATTTAGAAGTTACTGCACACTATATTGACTATGTATATCAGCATACAGTTTTAGGACTGTGTTGTTTGTATCGTTTTTTTGACTGTTTTTGTCATTTGGGACATTGTCCACCCCCTTTTCTGTCCAGGAGAATTGTTACATTCCTTATTAGAAAAACTTAAAGGTTACAAATGTCCTGCTGTGGCATCCGGTTTTTGGACCATTTTGTTTGTGCTGTATAAGCACAGTGTTAGTGTTACATCTCAGTTAGGTTAGGTACTTGTAGGAATTGTGCAATAATGACAGATTCACACATTTTTCTTTTGTTTACAGTAAATAAATAATAAACAATTACAAATCTTAAAGTCAAGTTCATAAAGTAACTTTCTTTGCGTTCATTTGATTCCCAATTAAGATACACTGGTAAGAATGGCTTTCCATTGTTAATATGTACTTAAAAACAGTAAATCGCAGTAACACACTAAAGCAGTGGTTTTCCAAACTTGTTCACGTTAAGGACCCCTAAACTGACACAGGTTAGACCAGAGATCTTCAACAGGGGGTCCGGGACCCCTAGGGGGTTCTCAGAGTCAATGCAGGGGGGCCTCCAAAATTACTACGTTTTTTCAACAATTAAAAAATCCTAAGGTAGCCATCCACAGATACAGTTCATCCTAAAGATTCACTGTGCCACATGTGTGTTTAACATTAAAACATGATATATAAAATCATGCCAACAATTATTTCATTAGCTTAATATTCTATGTACTGAAAAGGTATGTATAAAGGCTTTAGGACGCCCTACAAGTTATTGTAGGCCCAGTTTAATATGCAACTTCATATTATACAATATATGTAGTAGAGGGTCCCTGCTCCGTCTCTCTCAGTTAAGGGGTCCTTGGCTTAAAAAACGTTGAAGACCCCTGGGTTAGACCACGGACCCCCATTTGATAAGATTTTGTCCCAGAGTGCCCATCTGATAGGATTTTTGCCTCTAGATGTTTTATCACAGAAAGTGTATGAAACCCATGACCAAAACAGTCATATTCTGTCATTGTGTTATTTATGAATGGACACCCCTCAAGGACCCCTGGGGGTCCCGGACCCCACTTTGAAAACCCCTGCAGTGGCACAACAGTGATGCATCCGTAAGCATCACTGTTGTGCCAATAATATGACGTTAAATCACACCCTCTCTCGTAATATTGCTTAAAACAAATATTTAAATTTCGTGTGACACAGGATTTCTAACGTACTGGTACTAAAATATGGTAGTTTTGAAGCCTTTTGGTTGCATTCTTCTCCACGCCCTCCCTGACTTGTAGCCACTCTCCGGTAGATGACAGTGAGGTTCCATCCGCCCAGTTGTTGACTTGATGTATCATACTGACCAACTAAGAATGGGGACTCCTGTGCCATGGTGGAGGGGTTGAGTTTGGTTTAGATTTAATCTATTATATCAGCCATTGCAAGCGTTGAAATATTGCTTGCACTAATCATGCATTCTACGAGGCTCAGGTCCCCTTTAGGCTGCATTCAGACAGCGAAACAGCGATCCGTTGATTTTATGAATGGTGGTGCAGCGGGGGAGTGTCAATGAAACAGCCCATTTGTGTTATGTCCTGTTGTGTTCTTTAACCCCCCAATGTAGCACAAGTAGACTTTTTTTTCACAAATGAAGCTTAGCGTTAGTTGCTGCAGGACACGGAAGGAGACATACGCCCGCTAATTGAATTATCATTCCTATCAGACACACACCAATCACAGCCATTCTCACATCAAGGTGGTCCTTTTAAATGTGACCCCCTCCTGACTGATCTGAAAAGACCTACGTTTTTGCCGCACCGTCTGACGGCCGACGCAGGCTGTGCGAATGCCCACTAACAGTTTGTCAAGCCTAATTCTAATGTACTAACTGGTGTGGAAGCACTTAACTCACCACAATGAAATTCAAATGAAGGCTTTTAGGTAACTAAAAAGGACTACAGCTGAAAATTTGCCGTCTGGCAAACACTGGCGCATTTACAGAAATGTTGATTAATGTGCATTGTCCAAATAAAAAAAGAAATCAATTGAAGTGATGGCTTCATCTGTAGGTAGCAAACCAATCCCTGTTTTTTCTAACTGTGCTGACTGTATGCACACGCCATCAGAAATAATGGAAAAAAAACACATGCTCATGAAGAGAGTTAGTACTAGCTATATATGTGTGTGTGTGTGTGTGTGTGTGTGTGTGTGTGTGTGTGTGTGTGTGTGTGTGTGTTCATTCATACCTCCCATGCGTGTTCTCAGCAGATGGTAGATGTCAGGGCCATGACACTGCTGAGGAACTCTTCTCTGGGGACCTCCATCTCTCCCTATGAACAAACAAACAAACATTCATTCATTACTTTCTTCCTACTATTTAGCATGACAGGAAAGTGGGAGACTATCCCAGCATGCATTATTATTGTACTGTATTGCATTGTTGTCATCATTTAACTTAAAAAAAGTATTTTACCAATGGATGGATGGACTCTCATAAAGCTGGGCTGTCTGCAGTAGTAGTGTAAACATTTTTAAAATTGGTACTACAAGACCAAAGAAAACAGAGAAAACCTACAACTACCAGAATGCACTGTGCCACACTGGACCAATAACAGAGAGAGAGAGAGAGAGAGAGAGAGAGAGAGAGAGAGAGAGCATTTCTTTAAACCAATCATAATCGTCATCGGCGGCGCTAAGCTCCGCATGGTGCCTCTGCAAAATAGCCTCAGGAAGGAACTTGTTTTGGTGGAACATGTGTACGTTCAAAAGTAGTTTTAGTCGTGCAACAGAAAACTCAGATTGGACAGATAGTCTAGCTAGCTGTCTGGATTTACCCTGCAGAGATCTGAGGAGCAGTTAACCATAGTCCTCACAAATCCACCGGAGTTTAGAACGCCAACACAAAGAAAGCAGAAGGAAACGGACATCTGCGAAAATACATGCATCCGGCGGAATTTCCTGCGGCACCGGAGCAATCCCGGAAGTGGAACGTCGAGGATCTAGACTATCGGCAAAGTGACCCTTAAATAAAAAAATCACAAAGACTTATGTATTGTATTTAGAGCTGGGCGATATGGAAAAAATCTAATATCACGATATTGTTGACCAAATACCTCGATATCGATATTGCAGCGATATTGTAGGGTAGACAATTGGTGCTTACAAAAAAATATTTACACTGAGATTTTTGATAAATAATCATCATTAATGTGTATATAATGACTAAGTGGGTAAAGGTAAATAATAGAAAAGATATAACAGTCTGGTAAATTAAAAAATGACATAACTTTACTGTAATCCAGCCATTAAAACCAGGAATGACAACACTACTTGTCATATCACGATATTACAATATCCAAAATCTAAGACAATATCCAGTCTCATATCACCATAATATCGATATATTGCCCAGCCCTAATTGTATTGTTTGTTTTGTTTTTTTAAGATTCTATTTCTATTGGTGGCATTTTCCCTTTATTTGAAAGTGGATAGACATGAAAGGTGGGAGAGAGATGGGGGATGACACGCAGCAAAGGGAAGCAGGTCGGACTCGAACCTGCG
This sequence comes from Sander lucioperca, assembly GCF_008315115.2. Classification (NCBI taxonomy): domain Eukaryota; kingdom Metazoa; phylum Chordata; class Actinopteri; order Perciformes; family Percidae; genus Sander; species Sander lucioperca. The sequence continues at coordinate 37,539,740 of NC_050176.1, forward strand.
CCGCTGCAGGATTCAGCCAACATGGGGCGAACGCTCTTACTGGGTGAGCTAGAGGCCGCCCCGTGTATTGTATTCTGTGGCTCTTATTATTTCATGGTTTTACTGATGTCTTCATTCTCCATGTACAGTATTTATTTCTAGAATTTGTGGTAAATTGTGAAAACTCATCATACTGTAAATGTATGAAATAAGGTGCTCATGAAGTTTCAGCTGAATGGAGTTAGTGATGAAGTTCAAACCTTTATTTTGCTCTACTGGCCTTGGCTCCTTTGTGTAAAACATTTGCATTTTTGCCAACATGGATTATGTGGCTTACTTGGGATTACATTTAAAGACTTATGAGAAAAGCTTGGATGTGAAAGTTCTAGGAGCATAGCAACAAGGAAGAGACACATTGCTGAAGCTAAACAACAACAAGAAAAACTGAAACACAGGAGCAAGAATGATAGTCAGGTGGGGTCAAATTTATAGCAGACAAACTAAGTACTGTACTTACAAATTTGAGGTACTTGTACTTTACTTGAGTCTTTTCTTTTCATGCCACTTTTTACTTCTACTCCGCTACATTTCAGAGAGAAATATTGTACTTTTTACTCCACTACATTCATCTGTTACAGCTTTAGTTACTAGTTACTTTACAAATTAAGATTTTTGAACACAAAACACATGTAGGTAAAGATGTAGATAAACCTATTGTGCAAGGTGCATTTTATACATCCCAACTGCACTAAATGCACCTTGCACAATAGGTTTATCTACATCTTTATCAATACTAGTGAAACAATTGTACATTTTTTATTCCCAACTTCTATATATTTTTAATATTTGTTTTTGTATACTATTCTATTATTATTTCATGTATATTGTATCCTATTATGTAATGTATATTCTGTATGTGTGCTGTGTGTCTGATATTTTGCTGCTGCAAAAAAAAACTTTGCTGCTGCTGTAATTTCCCATTTTCTTTTGGGATCAATAAAAATCAATCAATCAATCAATCAATCAATCAATCAATCTATCTATCTAGTTTATAAAATATGTTTTATTATAAATTAAACTACCCAACAATATAACGGCCTGATTAGCAGATTAAACACTTAGTTAATTGACCGGCCTATTTTGATCGTTTCCAGTTTCTAAACTGTGAGGATTTGTCTGCATTGAGTACTTTTACTTTTAATCCTTTAAGTACATTTTCCTGATGATACTTACATCCTTTTACTTAAGTTACATTTTCAATGCAGGGCTTTAACTTGTAACAGAGTATTTTACACTGTGGTATTAGTACTTTTACTGAAGTAAAGGATCTGAATACTTTTTCCACCACTGGCTGAGTTCCCACTACAGGACCTTTACAGTCATCAGATGGCTGTACTGTTCACACTACACAACTAGCTATCTTGTTGTCTTGTTTTCACACTACCTGACTAACCGGCGACACCAGTTTCTGCATGTGGTGGAAACTGCACCGTTTGGGTTGAATTTATTTCATTGTCTGTCCAAAAACATCAGTTTTAAAGAGTGTCGGTCCTTTTTATTGATCTTTCATAAATGTACACAATGACCTATGCTATTGTGTGCGGAACATACTGACAGTGATAATATATGCGACGAATATCATCCCCCACTGTCATTGACGTTCAACCCCCCACCCCTAGTCACTACACTTTGCGCTAATCTTCATCCTGGACTATACAACTGCCCATTGCACATACTATATATTTTTTACATTCTTAACTCAACCCTAAACAGCTATTTTGTATATATTTGTTTCTGTTTTGGTATTTATTGTTTATTCTTCTTAATGTTCAATATTCTTATTAATGTTCAATATAATTTGGATACTTTATCGTCTTTATTCAGTTCTTATTTCAAATATTTTTCTTGCTGTATACTTTTGGATCTCACACTTTCCCATATGCCTTTTTATTGTGCTCCCTCGGTCATTGATGACTGGCAGTAGGAATGTGTGTATATGTTTGGGTGGTCTGTAGAAACTTAATTGCCCTTCGGGGACAAATAAAGCCATCTGTCTCTGTATCTGTATAGGTTTGTTTATGTATGCACCAAAAACCAAGGCAAATTCCACGTAAGTGTAACTTACTGTGGCAATAAACGCTTAAAAAAAAAATTCTGATTCAATCTGTGGAATTAAAAAGTCTAGTCAAACTATTAAATAAATCCATAGTCTTCATTTCATTCACATTAGAGGTGCATAATGCTACCTCAGCATAGAGCTGGACAATATATCGATATTATATCGATATCGTTATATGAGACTAGACATCGTCTTAGATTTTGGATATCGTAATATTGTAATATGGCATAAGTGTTGTTTTTTCCTGGTTTTAAAGGCTGCATTAGAGTAAAGTTATGTCATTTTCTGAACTTACCAGACTGTTGTAACTGTTCTATTATTTGCCTTTACCGACTTAGTCATTATATCCACATTACTGATGATTATTTATCAAAAATCTCACTGTGTAAATATTTAGTGAAAGCACCATTAGTCAACACTACAATATTGTTGCGGTATCGATATCGAGGTATTTGGTCAAAAATATCATGATATTTGATTTTCTCCATATCGCCCAGCCCTACCTCAGCAGTCTCATACAAATTACATATCCTCAGCCAAATGTAACATTCTTGTTAAAAATTTCAAGTTCAGATTACCTTGCTCTTGTCTTCTTCCTCCTCCTCCTCGGTCAGCCAGTCGGTCTGCAAGCTCTTCCTGAAGCTGCTGCTGTTGTCTGGGAGGCAGCCTCCACAGTGCTTGACCCATCTGTATGGCAGCACAGTAACACAGTACAAACAAGTCACTTTGATGATAATATTTTATAATATACTGCATTACAGTTCACCCATATGTATGGTAATAAGTGGCAGCCGGTGCCTGCACACTCCTCATTGTGCATTTTCTCATTTATCACAGGAAAAGTACTGTTCTGGAACAGCATTTGACAACTGCTCGTATATCAGTATGTTTACATGCAGTAATGTGATCATACTTATGATTTGTTTTTCATAATCCCATTCATGTATTGTGCATGAAGACATATTTTGATTACATACATTGGACTAAAACTAGTTCTAGTTAAATCTAATCCATGTGTCTGTCAGAAACACTGTGAGTGAATATGATCACAAAAAGGTTACGACTCATACTGAAGACACTGTACATTAATTATACTCTATGTCCACTGTACTGTATTTGTAGGCTGTCACTATAATGAAGACTTAACACCGGTCCATAGTGTCAGGATCAACACCAAGCATCCACATTTCAAGTAAATTATATATTTAATAGTGTTGAATACATGATTTAAACAAGTAAATATCTGCCAAATATACACTGTACCATACCCACCTACCTCAGATATAAGCAACCTGTTTATTAATAATTCTTTATTTGCACTTTTGCATTGCCCTATTATTGTCTTACTGCATATATGTATGTGTATGCATGCATGTGTATGTATATATTCACTTTTTTATATACAAACCTATATCTGTACATAGTCGTCAAATGTTTGTTTAACTTGTTCAGCATTGTTGTCCTTATTTTTTAGCCGTATATTCTTTGAGAGCAACAGAGGCCAGAGTCAAGTTCCCTGAATGTGTTCACACTTACTTGGCCATTAAAGTTGATTCAAATTCAAACAATATGTACTAACCACTGGGCAGAATGATTCTCAGAATGTAACAATACTTTTGTATCATATTATTCAGACTATCCACAGAAATGCATGTGATTTATTTCATCACATCACTATCCAATAGTAAGTTAAACAATTCAACACAGGTTTTATACTAAATCTGCCCAACCATTGTAAATTCTGCTGCTTGAGAGGGGAAAACAGTATATTTCTTGTTATCAACATTTCTTCTGGTAAAATTGTTAGATTGTAAAGCACTGCTTGTGTCATGTTGAAGCTTATGTGCTGCAGGGAAACCACTTAAAATGGGTCAGGCAAAAAACCTGACTCCTTTTTAAGTCTCAAATAATATGCATAGAAATCCCTAGAACTGTACAACGTTCGATAGATTGAATCATGTCTATGATAGTGTCTTCGTCAATACAAGTAGGTGGTAATGACTTAAACAAAATTGTTTTATTATATACATAGAGAGAGAGAGAGAGAGAGAGAGAGAGAGAGAAAAAAAAAGACCTGTAGGTTCACATTTTGATACTGTAATTAAACTGTAATAATACAAGCTTTGGGTTGCCTTTTTTTTAAGTGACCTGTGGTAGTTATACAGGTTTATGATGTTATTAGGTATTGCACAGTGATTACAATATGGCAGACAGCACTGAAGTGTAACTGAAAAATGTGTGACATTATATACCAACCACTGACATTCAGTATTCATACGCCCCTGCTGACAAATGAACGTTAGCATCACAGCAATAAAGGCACCTCTATCTACTCAAACCATTGTCAGAATTCTTTGCTGACGAACTTCAAGATTAGCTTCATATGTTAGTCGACTTATAAGTGTGTACCAATAAACAAAGCAGTAATACTGCCCGGTCTTTTTTAATAAACTGCCCCGTCTTCCTTTCCCTTTCAGCCTGTCTAACGTCAGCTGTGTTGCATAAACTAATTCTATTACACTGTTGTAAACATCAACGTTGGAAGTTCGAGCAAGCAAGGTAGTTTGACCTTTAGTCCCGCCCTACCTTCTATATCATTGGTCAGACATATCACAACAGCATTCAAAATGGAACGTCATTGGTTGAATTGGCTATTAGTCACAATCTCTTTTAACAAATCCCCGAGTTAGCTTACCGAGCTAGTTTAAGTTGACGAAGACAGTGTCGACCCAAACAGATAGATTTTGCTGCACTATTAAAGGACATTGGTCTTATTTATTTTACAAGCATGGTGCAGTATTTCCTAATAGTTACGATACAGCGGCGTAACCATGGACTACATAACGTTACCTGAGTTTAGTGATTCCTCTGACAACCCGACCTGCACACAAGTACAGCTGGAAATGCGGTGTCCTCGCTATCAAACGTATCCAGTTGTCATTTCATTTAGCCAAGCACAACTAAAAATAGAGCAGTTGCTCCTTAGGTTCAGGGGGAACCCTTCATACCGCGGTCTATCATCTGTTTGACACCATGGATGTATTTGTACACACTCCTCCTCCTGTCACCTCTGCCCCTCCCCTGTTCTCTCCCTAGTCATCACAGAAACATGAATGACAATTTAGAATTTTACAACGATGAGTCAAACGCATTCATTTTCTATGTAAATTCGCGTTGCCTACGACAAATTCATAACCTATCTAGATAAACTCTACGAAAAAGGCAGAAAGCAGTGTGCGTACAGGCTACGTCAATGACGTCAACTCGTTACCGTACGTGGGAAGACTTGCGTGCAATAGCCAATCCTGTTTCTTGCTGTTGATCACCCGGTAGAAACAAAACCATGTCTATGACTATTACCAAAAAGGAAAAATCCTAGCTAACGACGAGATATCGAAACTACTGCACTTTCATTTGCATATCGAAACACAACATCGAATGTTTATGCAAAGGAGCTAACGTTAGGGTTGTAGTGTCTTCTAACTTCGCGTCTAACGTTACCATATTTGTGTTGCCATAACACAGACTGACCAACGTTAACTTCGGTTCGGTTAACGTTAGCTAGCTAGCTAGCTGTTCAGGTTGGCGCTTCTCTCTCTCTTTCTTACAGATAAAGATGCTGTCTTCAGGAGATGTCCATGGTTGTCTTCGCAAATTGGAAACTCTCCTGCGGGTGATAAAGTACCCAGGAAATGTCGACTACAATGGGTAACAAAACAACAACCAAAACTTCCGTTATGCAGATGTGTGTTGTTTTGTTACCAATAACGATTTACGTTACAGTGCTAGAACCCCCTATAACACCACACGTTCATTTTGAACTAACCTAGAATACCATTAAAAGAGGCAGTTTTGGACTTACAGTGAGAAAACCTGCACCTGCACTTAACCATTTAACGGGCATTTTGTATTCAGAGACCGAACGTGACTTCTGACATCAGTCGGTAGGTCAGTAGCTTAGTAGTTACATTACAGCAAAAAGCACAAAATGTAACCTTAGATAGTTCAAACGCTATCGTTACTGCTTTCCACCGTGTTGTCATTTCATTTTGTGTTTTCTCACTGTGCTTACCTGTAACACTATCTGCTGTTTGGTTCATATAAACACCAGCATTTTGTGCTCTCTGTCTCAGGTACGACTAATTTGCAAATGTACCTTGTTAAACAGACATCTTGCAATGAGATCACACCAAATCGGGCGGGCAGGAGCATAAAGTGGTGGGGGCCCTTCCCTACCCCTCTATTTCAAACGCCCTTGCTTGGACCACACCTAATTTCGAACTCGGTATTCATTTTGATGTCAACTACACACCTGTAAAGTTTCGTGACTGTATCTTCCCAGATGTCGGGCCAGGGGCGTAAAGTGAGGGGTCCCTTCCCTACTTCCTACCCCCCTACTTCCGGCCCAAATCAGTTGTCTATAGCCCCTTTCACACAGCCAGTTCAAGGGAGGGGCAGAGTTGTGTCACCTTTAAGCCGGCAGCGGAGGTAGTCACAGAGCCGAACCAACGTCTGTGTGGAAGGGACAGTCGGCCTGGCGGGACAACGTGCAGTATAATGCACGAGTCGACCCACAGAACGGTCAAAAAGTGACAAAGCAGCGTTCAGAGTAGCCAAAGTTAATAATAACTTACAGAAACATTGAAGCCATATTGTCCATGGACTGCGGCGGTCCGTCTCTGTCTTTCTCTCTACTGACAATTGTGAAACTATAAAATATACTATATAAACTTGGCGGTGTGTGGGTCCGGTTGGGTTTGCGATGTTGATTGACGGTACAGATCTGCTCACACACACTAGGCACCAACAGCTAATCTCCCTCTTCTCCCCCTTGCTAAGACAAACTCTTTTCTCATTTTCGAACTCGGCCTTCATTTTGATCTCAACTAAACACCTGTAAAGTTTTGTGAATGCTGGCCACAGACATATAGACACCTAAAAAAGTACTCAAAAGTTCCCGCCACAGCAGGTGTCTCCAGGACCACATTTTGCCATAATGACACACGCAAACACACAGACTCAAAAAGAGTCAACAATACCAGCATTGCTGTTGTGGCTGGTACTCATGCTCAGATTTGGTAGCTGCAAAATATGATTGTCACTCCCTGCATAAACGCACACGTGTGTGAACTTGATTTCGAGGCAACTATGAACTGTGACAGCTATTTTCAGCAGTGGGCAGCATTCACATTACACATCAGAGTCTCTCTTTTCTCATTTACATTTTTTCTCACAATCTCCCACGTTGTTCTTTGTTTCTCCACCAGCCTTTCCAAAGGAGATCCCTCTGCTTTTCTACCAATTGTGAGCTTTACCTTCACCTCATTCTCTCCACCTTTTGCGAAGCAACTATTGGAGGCTGGACTGGAGCTGACTGGCAAAACTGACCTCCGATTCACTGACACTCTTTATAAGGTAACACATACACACATTCTGAGAGCTTTGTTTTTACAGATGCAGCATTACGAAATGCTGTCAAATTTCTTAATTCAAGTTTGTCCCCTCCCTCTGTGAAGCACAATGACTACTAACCCACTAGTGTACAGTGGACTCTTACTTTTACGCTCACGATTATTCTACTAACATGCACTGCTCTGTTCAACTGTGAGTGTGTGTTTTGTGTGTGTAGGTGCTGCGAGATATCTTCCACTACAAACCCATACTGACCAAGCAGCAGTTCCTCCAGTGGGGTTTCTCTCTGAGGAAAATCTCTGTCATCTGTGACGTCATTAACTTGGTCCTGCAGAAACACAACCAACTGAAGAAGGTACAGAACTTTTAATGTTTTTTTTAATTTACATACTGTACATGTCTGTGTGTATTTAATGTAGATGCATATTGTGTAACTGTAATCTGTCACATTAAAGGCAGCCAAGCATTCTGCCTTTTACTTAAAGGTTAACTACTGTTTTTTTCAAAAAACAAATTCTATGTTTTTGTGTCTAAGTGACTGATGGGAACAACAATCTTTGACATTGGTCCAGTATTTAGCAAGATCGCTGCAGTCGGCAGCAGCGAAACAAGCTACAATGTAAGTTAATAGGACAATTGTCCAGCTTGTATTTACCTTCACAAAAGTGCTTCTTTTGCCACTGACAGACTCAGATTAATATTGTAAGTGTCTGACAACATTATGGAAAGGATTTCTAAGGAGGTCGACCTTTCTGTTAAAGAGTCTTACTCTTCCTTTTTTAAAACATAAAAACATCTGCGAAATTGCGTTCGTTAACCCAACCAGACTCCATGTAAATAAACAGCAATTTTAGCATCGTAAAATACACTTCATTCAAAGTCGACAGAAACAAAATAAAACTATGAAAAGCTGTTTTGGGTCGTCTTTCCACTTTTCCAACCATCACAACTCTAGTTTTGGTTGAAATAAACACATAGTTTACCGATTTACATGTGAAAATATGCTGGCTCTATACACGCTAAAAGTATTGCTTTTTTAAATGGAGTCTGGTGGGTTTAGCGCTAGCGACTTCAGAGCTGTTTCTGGTTAAACAGAAAGGTCTCAAAGAGATTTTAAGGTCTATCTCTGTAGGGATCCTGTCCATAATGTTGTCAGACACTTAGAATAATAATCTGAGCCTTTCAGTGGCAAAACGAGCACTTTTGTGAAGGTAAATACAAGCTGGACAATTGCCCTATTAACTTACATTGTAATTGCTGCCGACTGCAGTGATCTCGCTTAATACTGGACCATTGTCAAATATTGTTGTTCCCATCAGTCACTTAGACAGAAAAACATGGTAGTTACCCTTTAAGTAAAAGTAGCAATCCCATAACATTAGACACCTATTATAAATACAGATCTGGCAAGGTGTTTCCCGCCGGCCATCAAGGCTTCCTGCCACCAAAATGGAAGAGTGTCACTGCCACTACTACTGTAACAAATTGGGGCGTAAATAGAGTAATTGCCCAAAGTTGGATGACAAGATAGTTGGACTGGCAGCTCTTGATCAAAATATTAATGATGCTCATAATGAAAGTTTCCTTTCAAAAGGTTTTTGTGCTACAGTAGCAGATGGCCTGCATGTTCTAGTCACCATACTAAGGGACAGCCATGAAGCGTACTAGCGTAGCAGTAAATGAATACTCTAGACCTAAAACAAATTGTGTGACACCACTATCTGTGCCGTAAAAGTAATGAAGATTATAGTAAATAACACAACAGTACACAAACATCATTCAAGAAACAGCAATTCTGTAATGCATCCAATAGAATTGTGTGTTTACATGTGTTGTAGCCAAAAGTCCGATGTCCTGCCTCACACAAGGATGACAGAGGGGAAGCTCATCCAACAATAACTGATGCCGACACTGTAAGTATAGTGTAAAGTGCCATACCACCACTAAAAGTACAGCTGTGGCATCTAAAATGCAGCGATGCCTGCAACCCCATCTCAGAAAAATGCATATGCAACAGTGCTGAAAAATCTGACAAAAAAATACATTTTCTCTTTTTGACTTGTTTTACGTGAAGTGACTTTATGTAACTTTTTAATGTTTCTTAAAATGTGTAAATTTTCATCTGATGATCATAAATGACCTGTAACAGCAAACAAGACTTGAGAACGCTATTTTTACAGTATATAGTTTTTGCCTCTGCCTAGGTCCAATTTTTCCCGCGAAGTCACAGAATGATTTACGGCAGGTAGACCGCGCTACGGTAACACATTCTGACGGGTCACAGATTTCGGTGTATCACCGGAAAAGCCTGTGTTAGTGAGTATCCAGCCAGGTAAAAGATAGTAGGAGATTTCTTTATATAGGCCTAATTAGGGCCCGAGTGCCAACAGCGGCGAAGGCCCTGTTGAAACTGAAGGAATTATTTTCCCGGCAAATGAATTGCCTTTTTGAGAGGCTTAACTTATTCAAAAACTCACCAAAATTGGTGGTCGCATCAAGTCTGGTGAAAATGTACGTATTTTAAGCGTTTAACATAGACTCATGAAAGTTATTACACATGTGTAACATGTCAAGATGTACAAAACACGTCATTGGAGCCATACCCTAAACCCAACAGGAAGTCCGCCATTTTAATTTCAAAGTTCGAAATTAGTGCGATTTTGGCCATTTCCACATGTCGTACTTTAACAAACTCCTCCTAGAGATTTCATCCGATCAACTTCAAATTTGGTCTGTGCCATCTTAAGACATTAAAGATGAAAAGTTGTTAAAAGAAAAACTTTTCGTCATAGGGCGTGGCCGTGGTGGGGCGGCCATTTTGTGCGTTTCGCACACTTTTCAGGATTCATAAGAGTCCAACCCTGAGGACAAATAAAGGCCGATATTTACTTAAAGTCATAGCGCCCCCTAGTGGCAACAGGAAGTAGGCCTAAAAGTCAAGGTGCTATACTTTAACAAACTCCTCCTAGAGATTTCTCACGATTGACAAGGGTCCAGGTCTGAGGACATCTACAGGCCAATATTGACTTTTGGTCATAGCGCCCCCCGCTGGCAACAGGAAATACGCCTAATATGACAAACATCATCCGATTTACATGAAACTTAGAATGTGTGGTCTACATGTGATACTGAGCCGCCCCCTATACTTTAACCATGCCCACTTACCCAGGCCATGCCCCCTTTCATAACATTTGAACCGTTTAAGGTAGAGTCTTGTGTGAGGTGTCATTGAACTCAGCAGAGAGTTCCTTCTTCATTGGTGATGGTTTGACCCGCCCCCTAAGCTTTAGCCACGCCCCCTTTTATAACTAATTGAGAGGCGGCTGTGGCTCTGTGGTATAGCGGTCGCCTGCCAATCGGAAGGTTGGTGGTTTGATCCCTGGCCCTGCAGTCCCATGTCAAAGTGTCCTTGGGCAAGACACTGAACCCCGAGTTGCCCCCGATGCTGTGCATTGGAGTGTAAATGTGTGTGAGTGTTTATCTGATGAGCAGGTGGCACCTTGTACGGCAGCCTCAGCCACAGCGTATGAATGTGTGTGAATGGTGAATGGTTCCTGTACTATGTTAAAGCGCTTTGAGTAGTTGTTAGAAGAAAAGCGCTATATAAATACACCCTTGTGTGAGGTATCATTGAACTCAGCAGAGACTTTCTTCTTCATTGGTGATGGTTTGGCCCACCCCCTATGTTTAAGCCACACCCCCTTTCATAAATGCTGACCCATCTAAGGTAGAGTCTTGTGTGAGGTATCACTGAACTCAGAAGAGAGCACCTTTTTAATTGGTGATGGTTTGACCCGCCCCCTATAATTTAGCTACGTCCCTTTTGACAGCTAATGAAATGTATGACGTAGAGTCTTGTGTGAGGTATCGTTGAACTCAGCGGGGAGTTCCCTTTTCATTGGTGACGATTTGCGATGTCTGAGTGCCACGCAAATGCACGGTCGCAAGGAGTGGCGTCCACCAGTAACCCCAACACGCGCAGAGGCGCGAGGGCCCATCCATCGCTTTAATTGTATTTTACTTTTATTTTAGAAGTTATCTGCTGTAGTTATGGCTGATACTGGGGCAGGGCCATCACAGGAAAGAAGGCAATGAAACAAAGAACAACTGAAAGCTGAAAGGGAAAGTGAAAGACGACGGGCGAAATCGCGAGTCAGTCTCTGTCGGACTTTCAACAGATTGAGACAATTACGGGATTGTAAATTATTTAAAAAACACCCCCGAATTGGCCCTCAGGTATGCAATATGTCTGTTTCATTCATAAAATAACTTTACAATGCGCAACGTGTTGAGAACATTAAATTACGCCCCCCTTCCATTTAGTGCGGACGTTTTCCTTTTAGTCCGTGTTTGTGTTGGCCTACTATTTTCTTTTCCCTTGTCCCTCTGTACTTATGTAACGCATCCTTGGGTTTGATGAAATGCGCTGTAACTCAGTAATCTAGAGTGGGCAATACAGCACCGTGAAGAAAAGACCTTTATGACAGCAGGTGTGGTAAAAACACTACCGCTTTTGTCCAAAGCAGTCGCTAGAATCAACACAAACTGAAAGTTACAAATAGCCACTTTAAAGGACCACAGCAGGAGTACACCCATATATAAACGGACCATTGTGCATATTCTGTACTACACAATTTAAAAAATCATTTTGCAATGTTGATTGACGGTACGGATCTGCTCACACACTAGACACCAACGCTGTTGTGTAACACATCATGTAGCAATGTAAAATCACATACTGACAGTAGCTCCCAAGACGGCGGCCGCCTGTATACGAGAACGCAACTGTCTTTATAATCTGTCTTTTTAATAAACTGTCTGTACACTTACAAAGTTCTCAATGCTTCGGTTAACATTTAGGGACCCTCATTATGCCACCGTTGAAGTGTGGTGATGTTTTGAGCCTTTTTAGTGGTATAAATAACGATTTGTTTTTACTTTCCCTGTGCCCCGAATACTAGCGTTATAAGCTAATCAGCGGTCTGCACTAGCTTGTTTCAAGCTACAAACACATTCGATTAGCATGAAAACATGTTCCAGAGAGCGACAGAGTGGGTACACATCTGTTATTAACCCCTAGATTAGTTTTGCGCTGGAATTGTCCTTTAAAGGCAGTTACTTGCATTGAAAAGATGGCACATGGTCACAGGCACATTAAACCTACCTTAATGTCACTGAAATACACAGGAGTGTTAACAAGGATGTCAAGCGGTAAATGACTGTTAGCGGGTAGGGGGGGTGCTATTTACAAAAAGGTGTGATGAGTCAGACAGGTGAATGATTAGAAATGTGCGTAGTTGAATGCCATTGTGTTTTTATGTGTTTCAGGTGTCCGAGAGGCCATTTGTTGTGAGTCACGCAGAAAATTGCTCCACTTCTCACACAAACTCCACAAACTACCCCCAGGCGGAAGCATTCTCCCCCCATTATGAAACCTATACCTCTCATAATGAAGTTCACTCCTCCAATTCTCCTGCAAATGGAATCAAAGAGCTGGTAGGACGGGAGGAGGACAAGGATAACAGTCTTTACGTAAGCATTTACCAAACCAGTATAAAGATTAAGCGAAAGCTTGTGATGGACTTTAGGAAAGGGGTTTGAGTTCCGTACTGAAACTTTTAAAGGCCAATTCAGACAAAAGATTTGCAAGGAGACGAGTTGAAACTTGCATCTACTTGCAACGTTCACACCAAAGCGAGACGGTGTATCATCTCCATGGCAACGACTCTTTGTACTTCCGTCTTAACCAAGGGGGTAAGCGTATGTCAACAACCCGTAGATCCTATGGCGTCATTTTGATGCTAACAAGCACTCACCCCACGTTAGCATTCCATTGACTGCCATTCATTTTGATGTCACTTTGACAGCGAATAACTTTTCATCTGAAGCGTTCAAAGACTTTATTTGTCCATTGTTTATTTCTGAAGAAACACGACAATGTATAAAAGGCTCCATTACCTTGTATCTCACGTTATGGCTCCGTAGCAGACGTTTTTGTAAAAATAGGCTAACGATTGTGTCATAACCAAGCGACTTACTGTCGCACAGTAGAGGAATTACCGTACAGTACAGGAGAAGCTCGCAGGCAGTTTCAACTTACATTAGCTGTTTAAGTTTAATTACTAATGTTAACTAGCATTTTAGTTAGCAATAATTAGTCTTATCTCCTTACATATACCTACGCTCTCCGTCTCTGCAAGATTGGGAATGATTGAGATTTCTCTTTACCAGAAGACTTCCAACTTTAACTCCGGATTTCCACTGAATGCAGAACGTCTGCGGACCGGCGGCTGCGTGCTCTGCCGTCCGTCAGTACCCACTAGGTCCGGATTTGTTGCGGCACGGCTGCGGTCATGACTGACAGCTGTAATCACGAGGACCCACAAGATCTCGCAAATTCACGTAGAATAGAACCACAAAACCAACAACAGTTAGTTTCCATCCAGAGGAGTAGAGGGGAAACAACTCTGTGCTGTGTTTTCAAGGTGTAGTGCAGGGAAATATGATCCGTCGTGAACACGGTGTATTTTATTTTGAAAATTAACCGGATGTTTATTTTGTTTCTGTGCTCGACTTCCTGTCCCGCACTATCTGCCGTGTGCTGAATTCCGGCATCCGGCAAAAATAGAAGCTCTGCGTATCTGCTCCGGAGGGCTGCGGACCGCCGGAGTAGGAACGCAGCCGTTCTGCAGTCAGTGGAAATACACACATTGACTTTAATGGAAACCTAATGACTCCGCCGCCGTTCCACAGCCGTTCCGCAGCCGGTGGAAATTGGGGGTCAGACAGGTTGCTCACGTCACATCTACGTTGTCTCTCTCAGTTGGAGGCTGCGCAGTAACGCTCAGCGCTCACCGGAAAAGTGCTTCTAATATCCTTCACTGGTCTCCGTCCAGAGCAACGGGATCTGTTGGTCCAGTTTATATATGTCTATGGTCCTAACTTACGACTAGCAGCTTTTTGGTTATTTGTTGCGTCTAAATATGAATGTGAATGTTAGTGATAGTGAGATGCCTGCTACAGTTCCATTTCTAGTGATGAATCGGTGAAAACACGTTTTATTTCTCTGATTCACGGCTTTGTCCGAGGCGCTCCCTCTCTTCAGTCACTCTCCAGCTCGCTCCACCGTACATGCTTGCAGGCGCACGTTGAGCCGCCGTTACCAGTTTGTAACAGAAATAAAATAGATATGAATAATTTTATTGTAGCTGACTTGACAAGATGACTTCTCTATTGGCTGTTGAAACAGCTGACGTCTCTTACGTTCTAAAAGCAGCCTCTGGAGACTCGACCAGCTGAGTCGCAGCAACAACTTCAGCTGGTTTGAGACGAGACGGGCCGGTTCAGACCGCTGCAACTTTTCTCTGCTACGTTCTAAAATGGTATCGCCTCGTCGAGAATCTTTGGTCTGAACTGGGCTTAAAGGCCTGAAGTTTTGAGGACCACTGGATCCACCCCAGATCTTTCCAGCAGAGTTTGATCACATGCCAATTTAAAATGTAATGTTACTGTCTCTCTTTCAGTCATCAGAGGTGGAGGGAAGGCTCTCAGCACTGGAAGCTCAACTCGGGGGTCTTCTGTCTGGGCTAGACAGGCTTAGTATCCTGGAGAAACGCCTGGAGGAACTTGACAAACCGAGAAACACAGACAAGGTGGATCAGTCATTCTTTACGCTACATCTTTATCATCTTGTTTCATGTATTTTATATTGTTTTTTTTGTTGGACAGACGGCAAAGATAATTTAATAAAACATTACAGTTGCAGATACCTTTTCTATTTATCATGTTCTATTCCAGAATGAAGGACAAGTCATCACTATATCCAGAGAGAGCTGGGAAAATCTGATGAGCAGAGTCCTGTTATTGGAAACTAAACAAGATCTGAGCAATATACAGGTAGTGTTCTGGCTGTAAAAGTTAATTTCAATTTCATCATGTAGAATGGATTCACTGAATGTCTTATTTTTTTAGTCAGTTTCTGCCTGTTATTGTGTTGATCCAATTACAGGCATCTCCACATGACAATTGCGGGGTTGTAACAAATTGCTAATCAAAGCAAGAGCACTGTATACTATAATAGGGCTGAACGATTTGGGGGGGAGGACGAGAGTAAAGATGGAAAGATCCTAAAGATTAGTTCCATATAAATGCACAGATAGTTCGTTGTTTTGTCGTTAGTAAAACACAATATTGACCTTGTAGTTGAAAAAGGAGCCTCATATAGAAATGACATTTCCTCCATGGAGTCCGTTCATTCGCATTCGGTGATCGACACTTTTTGAATGACAAGATGGCTGATAGCGTAAACAACAACTGCTAAAGTGTGCTGGAGTTCATGTGTAGAGCCCCTGGTGATACTTGGAGCAAAGTCTCATGTTGTGTCGAGCCTTCTTAGTGTTTTAAAAATAGTGATTTTGATGCCGATTTTTTGTAGTGCCCCTAGCACTCCCATTCAAAAGGCCATTTGACCCAAAACGAGAATGCGGTAAATCTTAAAAGTGGCGATTCCGTCCTAATTATGCTTTTAAACGAAGGTTTACTCGGGTACATTCACAAAAAGACCCTAGGTTGCATTTTGGCGAGAGTTACGCTTTAAGAACACGATTCCACAAGGCCGGTTTTTAGCTTTGACTAAACGATCTCTCATGTTTTTCTACACTCCAGCAAAATGTTTCTTCTTTACCCAGTGTGGTGTCTCTCTCTGACCACATATATTTAAGGCTGTTTGACTCCCTGTGGTCTGTACGTGCAGAATCATACAGATGTTCGTAGAGACGAACCTGCTCTTCCCAGCCGACCGCCTTGAATTGAAAGTGCAGCGTGCGCAGTGGGCACCTAGTTACAAAAATTCAGAGGTGTCACACACCACGACAGCTTGCGGATCCTTTGCGCTGGAAACCACAGCTGCGGGACACCGTGGCGACCATTAATTTAGCTTTAAGCTCCCAGCTGAGCTCCTGTATATCATTAATGATAGTATAAGCCTTTTATTTTTTATTTCATGTTAAAACCGTATTTGCCATCCTTCCTTTGATTCCCAGCCTCAGCCTGTCACTCCCTCTCTACTACTCGGTCTCTACCCTACCTCCGTGCCCTAAGATCTCACAATGTGTTGCTCACATTGGCGGGGTTGGATCCCAGGCTCCTCCGGCGACATGTCAAAGTGTCCCTGAGCAAGACACTGAACCCCAAGTTGCTCCCCAGATGCTCTATGTATAGCTGTCAAATGCTCCTAATACTTAGGATGGGTTAAAATGCAGTAATTGAATTTCACTACATTGTGCTGTCAATTGTATGTGACGAATTCATATGTTCCACCAAAACAAGTTCCTTCCCGAGGCTATTTAGCAGAGGCACAGTGGCTCTGTCTGGCGCTTAGCACCGCCCAAGATGATTGTGACTGGTTTATAGAAATGCCAATAAACCAGAGCACTGGAGTTTTTCTCCCATCCCAGAATGCTGTGTGAACAAGCCAGACCTTCCTCCGCAGCGCTGTGGAGGAAGGTCTGGCCGGAATACTAACACATGTATGTGTATGATTGGGGGAGGTGGGGGGCAGGTAGGGTCCTCATTTAGGATCCCAGTGGCCTGAGGGTAGAAGCTCCTCCTGAGCCTCTCAGTGCTGGCCTGGTGTATCCGGTACCTTCTGCCCGACCTCAACATGGACCAGCTGGTTTGGATCCTTTTTCTCCCAGCGCCTGGTGTAAATAGCCTATTGTACGTTCAGCTGAAAGAAACCACTCTCTGTAGGGCTCTATTCAGTGCTGTTTGACAATGGAGCAGGAGTGGAAATTCCTCAGTATAAGAGATCACGGCGCACCATCACAGAGGAAATGCAGAGAGACGTGGGGATCCTCTCACACCGAGCAGCCGCCCCTGACCTGCGTAGACTGCCACCCGTTGAGAGGTGCACAAATATTTTCAGTTCATCACGAAACTGGCGGACCACATTTGACCATGTTAATGTGGTCGAAATCATCAGTGAAACTCATGCCAGTGGATTTCCTGAGTGCCTGATAGTCTATATGAAAACATATAAAAGAACGAATAGTCGAATTGAAAACAGCCAAATCAGGAATAAAAAAAAAACTGATTCAGGTACAACCCTAAAACACTTAACTTAGGGTGTTTTCACACCTACCTCCTTTGGTCTGGACTTTCGGACTTTTCAGTTTGATCCGAACCAAAATTACAGGTGTGAAACCTCCCCTGGACCACGGTCCGGATCAAAAGACCAAATTTTGGTCCGACAAAAAGAGGTGGTCTCGGTCCGGACTAAACTAGTCCGGTTCGTTTATAGTGTGAAAGCATTTTTTGGATGGTTCGGACTTTCGGACCAAATAAAAGAAGCTCTGGCAGGCTCTCCTTGTGTTACAAGACCGGGGAAGCTCCTTTTAAGGAATAGCTCGGTGCTTATTGTGTAGGCTACATGAGTGTGTGATGGTGAATGCGCTCAGAGCAGACAGCTGTCTGCTATCAGAGCTGAGAATACATCAGCAGTTTATTTGTTAAGTGGTAGTAAACATACAGTGTAGGTTTCCGTTTGTCTCTGAATAAATGCTCCAGAAAGAAAGTTCCCGTGTCTTGCTTCTCAACATCACAACAAAACAAAAAGAGCCACGGCAGTAGGGGAGAGCAGCAGTCAGTTGAAAAAACTCCGACACAGAGAGAGGATACGATTGGACAGGGAAGCCCGTCTACAAACCAATCAATTATAAGTATCTGAGGACGCCAGAGAGCCCACGTATGTGATGACGGCAGGACGTAGTTTTGTCACGTATAGATCTTTAGTGCGCTTGCATAACTGCAGTGTGAAACCAAAACTTACCTGATCAAATGTATACAAAAAACATGAACCTTGGTTCGGACTTTCAGGTGTGAAAACGCCCTTAGTCCAGGTTGCAGTGACAGTAAGGTGAGCATGTGAATAGACGTGCCTTGAAGTCGACGTTGGGGGCTTGAAACACCATTGAGCATTAAAAATGGATTAGCTTGAAGTTAGCACTAAGCCAGTTTTAAGATTTAATCCTTGACTAAGCACATTTTTAAAATGACCGTTCCCCTTTGCTTTGTCACCTTTCTATCTTAGTTAAGTGTCCCGCCTCCATGTCCATTATCTGCCTCCTCCTGTTCCTCCAGCTCCAAGTCTGATGCTTCCAAGGTGAGACAGACAAACTCGCCTTGCTGCCACTATGGATAAACACATCTAACCTTTTCCAGCTTTTCAATGATTAGGATCATCATTTTGCAAGTGACATCACCTTTTGGTTGTATTATTTCTTTCATGTTCTTATTGTGCTGTGTTGGGAACATCTCGGGGCATTGTTTCCCCTGACCATGCATTTAAATAGGACCGTCTTACAAGGCGTGGGCACCATCCAGTTCCCTCCATTTCCAAAAAAATCACAAAAAGCTTGTTTATTTTCTGATGAGACTGTAGAAACTAAGTAGTTGAGGTTGTAGATTTTGGTGTTGTACTGAGTTGCATTATACTGTAAAGTGTTATTTTCAGCGTTATATTGTCTTCTCATGACCGCAAGATAATGACTTATTATTAAATATTATATCAGTTCTTTTTTTACAAATGCGCTTCTAGTTTTCTATGTGTGCCAGAAGAGAACTGAATTAATTATAATAATGTTAGCTGGTGGCATTAGCAAACAGATTTCCAAACAGAAAGCAAGCATGTCTCAAATGTCCTGACTGGATGACAATGTGTACTATTTGCTCATACATAATTTGACTGAACAAACAAACTAGCTAGCCATCTACATGCATGTCTGCTTTCAGGCTACAGTAATTCTTTCTTCAGCAAGAGCAAGAACTATATTTTCTTGTCTGTCCTGTTTCTTTATCCAGGAGGACCTCAAGGACAGGCTAGAGAGGATCACCAACATGTAAGCTCTTAATTATAGTTTTTCAATATCAAATATACTCTTTCCTACAGACCTCAGAAACGGCCACTGAAAAGGAGTTCAGAATTTACCACATCATGGTTGTGAGATCGTTCTGCTCCCAGATTTATTATGACTTTGTGTGCTTAACTTTGTTGTGTTTCAGTTTTCCCAATTTCTGTTTTGACAGGTTAAAGGTGCACACGCTTCTAGCGCCAAATCTGGCTTACCTTTGTTATCTGTTTCGGTGTCAGACTGTTTCGACCCTCCAACAAAACTATAAAAGTTAGCTCTGCTTAAGCTCTGATTCCTTTCACATAGGGATAATTACTACATCCAGCCCAGCTTGATAATAGCAGCAGACACTTGGCCTTCCAAACTTTAATCCTCTGAATTTATTTTTGATTTTATAGAGAAGGTGTTGGTGTAGCTGCCATATACAGTAATAATACAGTATTGTTTTGCTCTTGTCAGATAGAACACCATTGGGACAAAATTCATTTTATGATTTTTGTGTTTGTGTATGTCTGAAATGTGTAGGCTGAAGAGCACCTCCAGTCTGCTGAAGAACACTGAATCCTCCGCAGCACACTGTAAATAAATAATGTTAAATTACAGTATGTAATATTACACCACAATTTTGGTGCACTTTTCTATCTTGGCATTGTTAATGTACCTTTTTAAACCCAGTCTCGCATTGCCGGACCTATCTCGTTTGTATTTCTCTAAACCAATCCCGACCCTCCTGGGCGGCGCTGAGTGACGGTGGCCTTGCAAAACAGATAGCAGAGATAGCGGCGGGGGATGGACATCCATCACGTCAGGCTGTATCCCAGCACTGTACATCCGTTGAGCCAGATTAAATTAATGCCATTATGTACCTAATCACAAGCTACTTTAGATGAGAAACTCCTGTATATGCTTTTAACTTTTAAAGAAAAACTGTCACAATGAAAATGAATGTCCAGTTTGAAGACCTCAGCTGATGAGAGATGAGTAGATGATTTCTCCTTACAAATAAATGCTCTATTCGTAAAACTGCAGGTGCTTGTTTGAATTGTTTTTTCATTTAACTTTTTTTTTTTTTTAATTGGTAACACTCATTTCTCAACACTGAGTTCACTTTTTTTTTTAAACCTTTCACACAGTCAGCACATCAGAAGCCAATGTGGTCTACACTGTGGATATTTCCAAACTTATGAACTAGTGCTGTGTATTGGCAAGAATCTGGCAATACGATACGTATCACAATACATGGGTCACGATTCAATATATTGCAATATATTTCGATACTGTGCGTAAGGCGATACATTGGGACTTTTTTAAAGTATAATTTAGGAAAACTAATATTTAAAAAATGACATGATGTTCATAAAAGTCAAAGAAGTTTACTTTAGGTAAACAATTCAGTACACAGAAAATCAAACTGCCAGTTTGGGATTGTGGTTCACAGGTTCTTAGTGAGCTAAATTTTATATGCTAAATTAGGCCAAAGTTCAGCCATAGCTACATTGTTAGCTTCTAGCAAAAAGTCAGGCACTGTTAGGTAATGACACTAGTGGTGTGTTTCAGCATAGCCATCTAGCGGTAGGGGGTTTAAACACAACATAAATGTGAACCACTGTCTTACATGAATATTCTTTTTATTATTTTTTTTTAATTAAAAAAATCGATTGTCTTTTTGAAAATCTATACAGTATTGCAAAATAAAATATTGTGATACTCAAGTGTTGATTTTTTCTTACACCCCTATTATGAACTGAAGCCAACTAAACTACAAAGAGCACCTTTGTAGTCACCTGTTAACAAAGCAACCTCATCGAAGATGCAGCAAATAGAGACACGGGTGTAACAGAGATGTGAATTAGGGACTGTAACTAACTGTCAGGCTATATCCCCTGCAGGGCTTGGGTAGAGCAGATTGGGGCTGGCAGTTGCACCATCAAAATGCTTGGTGGGAGATCCAGTACATTTAGGGACACCCTGTAATTTGTTCTCTCTCTCTCTCTCTCTCTCCCTCCCTCCCTCCTACCGGTCCACAGAATAAGTACGTGCAGCGGGGTGTACATGCGTGGAAGCCAAACATTTTGTCTTGCAAGTGCAGAATACTGCAGTAGCAGGAGAAGGGTCGTATAGGCACGCTGTAGGAAGTCTTCAGTCAGCTGCTTAGCTGAAAAGTGCAGACTTTGAGTGGGGATTATTATTTAATGTGGATCAAAACATTAAACGTGACACTGGTCTGGGTTAAATCTAAACTATTAAAGGACTATCTTCAAGTGCAATATTGACTGTCTCTATTTTTCCCACATTAAGAGTTTGGTTCAAGTCACAGGCATTTCTTTGTAAAATTTGTTTTCGTTCTTTTATTTATAGATTATTATTATCGGGTGTAGTGCAATTCTTGACTTGGTTATATGCTACATATATCTTAAGACAGGGGTCTTCAACGTTTTTTAGGCCAAGGAGCGCTAAGCTGAAAAAGAGACGGAGCAGGGACCCCTTACTATATAGAATTGAGTTGCATATTAAACTGGGCTTACAATAACGTGTATATATATTTTAACTATTAAACAAGAATTTAGTGCCCCCCCTGCAGCATCTCTAATGACCCCCTAGGGGTCCTGGACCGCCTGTTAAAGATCTCTGGCTTAAGAGACCCCTCATTGCCTGATAGTATAGCCTAGTGTTGATTGCGGAGTTAAATCTCCCATTATACCCTGCATGTAGTGTACATTTAATGTGGGTTTTAAAGTGTGCAGTGGTATTTTGTCCTATTGGAGCTCATTTATCTCTTACTGTGTGTATTGGGTCCTAAAGTATATTAATAGCCTTTAAATTATTCCTGTGCATTTTTGCTGATTGTTTTAGTGCCTAGCTCATTGCACTCCCTTAAAGTTGCTACTGTGTAGCTTCACTCTGGCGCTATTGGCCTCCTCCTTTTAGTGTTTTTATCTCATGCAGATTTTGTGAATAAACTATATATATTTTGTAATTGGCTTCTCGTCCTGGTCTGTTTTGGACACTTACCTGTTTCCATCACTACACAAAAGAAAAACAGGACAAAACTATTTTTTATGGTGGAGTAGGAAGGATGAGTTGTACGCAAGCCCTGAAAGGCAAGGTGAAAAAAAACACGTTTTTCGGGCATTCTTGGCCAAAACCTAAGTTAGAGTCGTATGTACTAGATAGATAGATCTCCTACGTACAACTTAAATTTAGGTTTTGGCCATGAATAGTATTTCCTACGTAGGAGATACCATCTTGTACGTAAACTTTTACTTCTTAATTAGGCTGTTTTGAGGGCGAGAAAGCCGTGCTTAGTATATGATAGTACATGATACAAAGGGAACTAAATGTTCAGCCAAATGTAGCATGAACAAAAGGTTTTCCCTTTTAGGCTAGAGCACATGGCTATCTCATATTCACTGGCGTGTAGTCCAATGATGTAATTCACGTGAATATTATTGTGTTCCGCCAGAAGAAAGAAAAAATATGCTGGTTGCCTGAGCAACCTGCTGAGTTTTTCAATAATTTGCTTACTAAAATAAACAGTTAGACTGCACATCAGACAACTTTCGTTTTAGCATGTTTGTAGCAATTCGCTATTTGTGCTATGTAACGGTACCCTATCCTGGCAGACTAGATGCCTTGAGGCACATTGCTGCCTTCCACAGGTCTGTTTAGGTAATATTTTAAGGTGTCATCATTTTCAGATGGGTAATCCTGTTGCAGAGATAATTAAAATCAACCGGAGTTTAGAATGCCAACACAAAGAAAGCGGAAGGTAAGGGACATCCAGCTGAAAATGAGGGACATCCAGTGGCACTGGAACAATCCTGTAAATGAAACGTGCATGTAGACTAAACAGGCATAAACAGAGAGAACCCATATTTCAGTCTACTCTCATCTGCTACCGTAACACAGCACAAATAGCGAATTTCTACAAACATGCTAAAAAGAAAGTTGTCTCATATGTAGTCTAACTAACTCAGTAAGCAAACTCAGCAGCTTGCTTAGGCATGTGATTGAAGTCATCGAACTACAAAGGGAGTGAATTCATAGTTCGACTTAAACTGAAAAAATTGTTTTCCCACCTTGTCTTTCAGTGCTTCTGTAGAGATATGATGGTCGAGCACCATCATATCTTGAAGAGCTCATAGTACCTTATTGTCCCACTAGAGCACTGCGCTCCCAGAATGCAGTTACTTGTGGTTCCTAGAGTCTCTAAAAGTACAATGGGAGCCAGAGCCTTCAGCTATCAGGCTCCTCTCCTGTGGAACCAGCTCCCAGTCTGGGTCCGGGGGGCAGACACCGTCACCACATTTAAGAGTAAACTTAAAACTCTCCTCTTTGATAAAGCTTATAGTTAGGGAGTGAGGAGTTGTAGCGTCCACCTAGACCGGCGGGGGAGGGTGTGTAGCCACAGTCTCGCCGCGCCCCCTCCCTATCTCTGCTTCTCTGCAGCTCTTGGCTATGCTGTTATAGTTTTAGACCTCCTGGGGGACTTTCTTTTGACACACAGAGCTCCTCTGTCCTCTCTCTTTTCATTTGTGGGCAAATGCTTGTTACTAACCTAGCTCTGGGGAGCTTGTTCCCCGGAGCCCGTATGTTTTCTTGCCCCGCAGTTTTCCCTGGATTAGAGTGGCAACTAAATCATCGTTGCAGCTCTCGCCGTGGTCCTGCTAGGCACCCTGCTACACCCTGCTATGCCCTTGCAGTGCCCTGCTACACCCTGCTATGCCCTGCTACACCACGCAGTGCCCTGCTACGTCATGTTGTGTCCTGCTACGTCCTGCAGTGCCCTGCTATACCATAAACTACTACAACAACTACTAGTTCCAAACATAGTTCCATTATCTTTATTGTGACTATAATTGCCACTGTTCATCATAGCCCCAACCGACACCGGCAGACAACCGCCCACCAAGAGCCTGGGTTTGTCCCAGGTTTCTCCCTAAAATGAAGTTTTACTCACCACTCAAGGTTTCTCCTTAAAAGGTAATTTTTCCTCGCCACTGTCACACTAAATGCTTGCTCTTGTAGGAATTACTGGAATTTTTGGGTTTTTGTAAATTAGAGTGTGGTCTAGACCTACTCTATCTGTAAAGTGTCTCGAGATAACTCTTGTTATGATTTGATATTATAAATACAATTGAATTGAATTGAATTGAACTGACTTGTAGAGTATCACAGCCTTAGGAAAGAAGCTGCTCTTAAGTCTGGTGGTTATGACAGCAGATATTTTGTGTCACTTGCCCTACGGCAGCAGGTTGAACAGGCTGTTGCTGGGTGGGCATGGTCTTTTAGGGCGTCACTCACTTACTTAACACCCAGTTAAGCCATGCTCAAGCACGTTTTACCCAACCCAAAGTGTGGTTCGTTTGACTAGTGAGATTGCGTCTGCTAAACCGTGCAGGCATGCTTGAAAGAGGCGAGCCAGGGCATAGTTAGGTTGGACTCGGGCACGGTACACATCAGTGTGATCGCTAAACGTGCCCGGGTCTGGTTCTTATCTTACAGATGAACGGGAATTGTAGTCGGCGAGTCCCACAAAGTATTGACATAAGCGTGCTCTGGCCCAGAATGTCTTTTTGCAGTCTGAGTGCAGGCCAGCGGGGGAGTTGGGAGGGGGGACAATCATACTCGGGCACGGTTCAAGGCAACTGGGCCAAGTGTGCGTACGCCCAGTATCCTTTGGGCTCTGCGCAGGCACCTCACCGATATCACTGATGCTCGCCAATACCAATGATGTTCTGGGCGGTTTTAATCACCGCGCTGCAGAGCCCTGCTGTTCTGGGCCATGCACATTGCATGCCAGTTTGTTATGTTAATAGAAATAGAGCCATTTTTTAGCTTTCTTAACCGGTGGAGATGTGAGATGACCATGTCAGGTTCTCTGTGATGCTGACTCCCAATCTACAACTGTTCGTTGATGTAGACAGGGGTGTGTGTCTTCGCCTCCTTTTTCCTAAAATGAATCCTTGGTTTTGCTGATGTTGAACACTATTGTTCGTGGCCGGGTTGGTTCAGTGGGTAGAGCAGGCGCACATATACTGAGAGGTTTATTCCTCGACGTAGAGGTCCAGGGTTCGAATCTGACCTGTGATGATTTCCTGCATGTCTTCCCCCTTTCTCACCTAGCTGTCCTATCAAATATAGGCGGAAAAGCCCAAAAAAGTATCTATATAAAAAAAAAAAAGAACACTATTGTTCTAGGTGCTCAGAATAAGATTTATTGCCAAAGCAAGTTTTCACTTGCAAGGATTTTGCCTTGGTTATGTTTGGTGCATGCAATAAACATTTTAAAGGGGATAAACAATAAAGCAAAGTACTGTAACAGTGCAAAAATATTGATCAGCGATGTGCAAACGTTCACAGTAAATACATGAGCAATATGAGCAGGGATAATAAGTCTGTTAATGTAACATACTGTAGTGACTGGGTGGGGGGTTTGGAGCATTGGATTTTGGTCCTGATGTGATACAGAACTTTTTGTTCTAGCCCCTTGCTCTGCTTATTTGAATTTTATTTGTATTATTTTATTAGCTTTAATATCTTTTCATGTACTTTATTGTAGGTCTACTATTTCGATACTTCAACTCGTCATTTCATTTTTATTTTTCTGTTTTTTCTGTTTAGGAGGTGGAGATTTTATTTTAGAAATAACTAGTATCTGAATTGTTTAACACTAGCAAAGATCCTTTAGTTACATTTGTATCCGTTTTTTTTTAAATAAAGATGTTACAAAAAAATATCACTAGCGCGGGAGATTTCTTCCTGTTTCGTGTTGAAGTCACGTGGTCTGTTGTTTTTGGTCACGGCTGACTTTTCCATTGATACATACCCGCATACCGTCCACAGAGAAGCAGAGAAACCTCGAGTATTTGGAAGACTATGGAAGAAATTCAGCCGCCGACGCTTGGTCATCTAAACGGGTAACTAGTTGTAACTTTTTTTGTCTAAGTTCAACATGAGGCGCAAAAACCCACCGAGAAAAAGTCGAGGTACCGGTAACGTTAAAGGCTATGAGACGGAGCACTGGTAGGCTGCTGGAATATTATATCTGTCCACATGCCCCACAGTGCTAAGTTGTTTGGTTTGTTTTCCGTTCAGTCAGTTATTTACGTTTCTCATATTTAAAACACCAGCCTGAGAATATTCACCATTCATCAGTCTGTCACCCTGTTTGTTACATTTAACGTCAACGTTACCAGGAATATATTGTTGTTCCCTCAGCCCCAGTAGTTTAGCGTGGTAGCAATACCACAGTGTAAAAGTAATCTATTACAATTACAAGTCAATAGTCAACTTTATGTCATCCATAAAAAATGGAAATTACAGTGCTCATACCCGCCTTAATGCCATAAAAAATAGAGCATACATACAATACAATAAATACAATATACAGTACAGAAATTATAAAGATGTACGTTTAAAGTGCTTGTTGTGCTGTCTAATAGTCTGAGGTATAAAAGAGAGAGAGAGAGCATACCGCTTAGTTCGTGTCACAGGAGGCCTTAGCCTACCACTACGTTCCATAACCCTGCCAGTCAAATTACCATGAAGTAGGGTTGCACGATATTGACAAAATGTGCTATTGCGATATAAATTATGAATATTGTGATATAGATATTAATTTTGATATTTTAAACATATGTAAAGTTACAAAAGTTACGGGAAAACGCAAGTTT
Source organism: Sander lucioperca (assembly GCF_008315115.2). Lineage (NCBI taxonomy): Eukaryota > Metazoa > Chordata > Actinopteri > Perciformes > Percidae > Sander > Sander lucioperca. The sequence goes on from NC_050176.1 coordinate 37,566,835, forward strand.
TCTTACAACACAAGGTTTATTTCAACTGACGGTCATATTGGACTGGTCCAACATGAATAAATAAATAAGAACCATGTCTACAGAACTGGACATGTTTTACTGGTTGGACAGTATAAAATATATAAATAAGGACCATGTCTACAGAACAGGACATGTTTTACTGGTTGGACAGTATAAAATGTATAAATAAGGACCATGTCTACAGAACAGGACATGTTTTACTGGTTGGACAGAATAAAATATATAAATAAGGACCATGTCTACAGAACAGGACATGTTTTACTGGTTGGACAGAATAAAATAAATAAAGAGAACACGACACAACTTTTCTGTCGCTCCTCTGATTCGTTCCGTTTAGTTGTCTCTATCTATTTCTTCACTTAGACTGTCTCTCTGTTGAAATATGCACACACGTGGAACGCTACATAGGGTTTGTAACGTAGTGGACCCGTGCACTGACGTGCACTAACATGTGAAACATGATCATTATAGCGCTTAAAGCGGGCTCTAACTAAGCCACACAGCCAACGGACGGGACGCAGCGCTCCACAATATAAACAAAATATTGCATACTTACTACTTAATATTATATCTTTCGATATAATATTGCGCAACGTGATTTTGCGATAACGATATTGAGTCAATATATCATGCACCCCTACCATGAAGAGGGTGACCTGGGTCCCTTGTTATTTTCTGTGTCATTTTTGCCAGACGGTCGTCATATACTTGGTCCACTGTATTTAACTGTCCCACCATTTTTCCAGCCCTTTTAGTCACTCTATCAATCCTGGCCTTCTCGGTTATCCCAGCATTCCCACCCCAACCCGCCACACAGTAACTCCAAACACTACATATCACTGACATAAAAAAACATTCTCACCACATCAGTATTCACCTTAAAGGACTGCAACTTCCTCGTACAATATACACGTGGACTTTCATCAATAAGTCAACATGATCTGACCATGTTAGCCTAGCATTCAAAACAATGCCCAAATACTTGTAGGTGTTCATTCTTTCTATTACTGAACCTTTTGATTTCCACTGCCTCAGTTGTCATTTTATTTCTCCTGTAATCAATTACTAATTCTTTAGTTTTCTTAACATTGAGTTCTAGGAAATGACTGTCCTACATTTAAAATCTTTCTTAAGTAAAACTACAGAAGAGACGTTACTATGACTAGGCTACTTAAGTATTAGAAGTACAAGTACTCATTGTGCAGGAAAATGCTCCCCTTTGGTGTTATGCTTTATACTGTATTATTCAGTGATTAATCGTATGCATTAATAGGTGAGCTGTATTTTAATGAATCAAATAGCTACATGATATAGGCGTACTATTTGGTAGTTTAATCTATCATCAAGCATACTTATTTGACGATCAAATGTTTAGTATGTTAGCCTACATTTTAAATGCAATATTTCCCTCTGAGATATTGTAGAGTTGAGGTATAAATTAGCATGAAATGGAAACGCTCAAGTACAGTACTTGTCATTTGTTAAATTCCACCACTATTTTTAAAAACTCAAAACCAGCAATTCGCTGGTTACAACTTCTCAAAAGTAAGGATGTATTCAAGCCAAAATCCAAAGTCAAAGAGCCACTGGGCATTCTGCCAAAGGCTTAAAGGTTTTGTGATCTAAGAGAAACTTTTCATCTTCTCTCTGTCTTTTCGTGTGGTGTTTCTCTTTAGCAGCACAACTACTAAACGGGAAGACTACCTGGAGTGGCCGGAGTACTTTATGGCTGTAGCCTTTCTGTCAGCCCAAAGGAGCAAAGACCCAAGCTCACAGGTGTGTGTGTGTGTGTGTGTGTGTGTGTGTGTGTGTGTGTGTGTGTGTGTGTGTGTGTGTGTGTGTGTGTGTGTGTGTGTGTGTGTGTGTGTGTGTGTGTGTGTGTGTGTGTGTGTGTGTGTGTGTGTGTGTGTGTGTGTGTGTGTGTGTGTGTGTGTGTGTGTGTGTGTGTGTGTGTGTGTGTGTGTGTGTGTGTTACTATATTCATGGCGTCCAAAAACCGGGGAATACAGTATATTTGTGTGGTCTGCACAGCCTTGTGGGGCCCAAAATGCTGGACCCCACAAGGTTAAAGGTCTGTTTGAGGGTTAAGACTTGGTTTTAGGATTAGGGTTAGAATTAGGTTATGGTTAGGGTAAGGGTTAAGGTTAGGCATTTAGTTGTGATGTTTAAGGTTAGGGTAAGGGGCTAGGGAATGCATTATGTCAATGACGGGTCCCCACAAAGATTGTGAAACAAACGTGTGTGTGTGTGTGTGTGTCTGTGTGTGTGTGTGTGTGTGTGTCTGTGTCTGTGTGTGTCTGTGTGTGTCTGTGTGTGTGTGTGTGTGTGTGTGTGTGTGTGTGTGTTGTTTTTACAGGCATCAACAGTACAGGAATAAATATAGTCTTTCACATTTACTGTATTCTGCACATTATGTAGGCATATCCAAAGTGATAATGTACAGATCCCAGGTGTAATTCAGATTTATAAGACTGTAATATTCTGGTTTTACCTTTTGGTAAAAACAAAAAAAGAACAGCGTCTGTACAGATTGCAATGAGAAATGTCAATGAAGAGATCCAGACAGGTAGAACTATAGATAATGGGGTAGGCACTGTAGTGGTGAGCACTGTCCCCTCACAACAAAGGTTGTTGGTTTACATCCGCAGGGTGGCTGGGCTGGCTGGGCTAAGCGCCGGACGGAGCAACAGTGCCGCTGCAAAAAAGCCTCAGGAAAGAACTTGTTTTGGTGGAACGTGTGTACGTTCAAAAGTAGTTTTAGTCGTGCAACAGAAAACTCAGATTGGACAGATAGTCTAGCTAGCTGTCTGGATTTACCCTGCAGAGATCTGAGGAGCAGTTAACCATAGTCCGCATAAATCGATCAGAGTTTAAAATGCCAACACAAAGAAAGCATAAAGTGACGGACAACCGGCCAAAATGAGGGACATCCGCCAGAATTTCTGGCAGCACCTGTACAATCCCGGAAATTAAACGTTCACATTCAAATTCCACCTTCCATAATGGCATAACTGGAAGGTTTTTATTACATTCAATAGCTTAGTTGTGCAGCATAGGGGAGAGGCCCAGCGAGGCCCATAAGCTCATTATTGCAAGTAAACAAAATGGGAAGATGCTGTCAAAGCAAACTGTAGAGTAACATTTGCATAACTAAACTGTGGAACCTCTGTCCCTCTCTGCAGGTGGGGGCGTGTATAGTGAACCAGGAGAATAAGATCGTTGGCATTGGTTACAACGGTATGCCAAATGGCTGTGATGACGACCTGCTACCGTGGTCCCGGTCTGCTGACGACCGGCTTGACACTAAATACCCTTATGGTGAGAAAGCATTCACATGCACTTCTTGCTTTTTCCTTGCTTTAATTTTTAGATGATCATTTTGTTTGTTTTGTGTTCTGGAATCAAACAGTTTGGTTGAAGAAAATGTGCACATACAACAAAGTGCTTCTGGTTTCATCCACCCCAGTCAGGAACTCACATAGTATTCATCTCAAATTGTGTGGGAGGATTTCTGGAATTAACATAATCCAATTGTAAAGGCATTTGTGTACAACAAAGCCTGTTATTCATTAGCTGTCCATACTGTACTATGCTGCGGAGTTCTCTTCATGTCTCAAGTGCTAAACTTTGGCCTGTAGAGGGTGCTAGAGGATAAATAATGAAGCAATCTAACTCTTTCTTCATTGATCAGATGCTCTTGCTCTTGCTCCTGTTTCTCTTTTTTTCTTTCTCTCTTCCCTTCTCTCTTGGTGCTCAATTTAGGGTGGGATGGTGGGCAGGGAATAAGGAATTTACTTTTTTCTACACTCATAATGAGGACCCTTTTCCTTATTTAGAAGGTTATTATTTCTTATTAATAAAGACAGTATTGTCTTTCAATGAACTGACAGTTCCACAGCCTGGTGGTGCTAGAGGAAAGGTTAACATAATATGTTAGGATTTATCCAGAGGATTCATCCTTCATCCAAAATCCACGAAAATGTGTCCTGTTGGCTTTTGAAACTAAAAGCAAGTATAGGAGGGATGGAAGAGCAGATTAAATTGAGAAAGTAGTAGTCAGACTTCTACCTCTACCCCACCATGGCGGCAGGTAAAATTCAAAAACAGCAACATCTTTTTCCAGATGCGGTGTCACGGTTACTCTGGATAATCCACAGACCTCACTGTGGACAGTTTTCATAGGGACTATTTTCAACCAAATGTAAAATATAATGATTCATAACTGGTTCTTTTATGGTGCTTTTAGGAGGGAAGGACGTGTTTTTTGGTCTATTTCTCCAGTTTCACAGACACGCACCATCCTAGGAGCATGGTCGTTGTATATTATGCCTGTCTTGCCCTGGCTCGTTTGCGCTACAACCTAATTAAACTTAAAACAAGAAAACTTGACAATGTTTTGTATTGACTGGGGGCCATCTCAATTGCTCTGTCCCACAGTGTGCCATGCAGAGATGAATGCCATTATGAACAAGAACAGTGCTGATGTGAAAGGCTGCACCATGTATGTAGCTTTGTTTCCCTGCAACGAGTGTGCCAAGCTCATCATCCAGTCCGGTGGGTGTTTGACACACACACTCACACGCACACACGCACACACACGAATGGTATCCAACCATACTGCTAATTTTGTAACGTTCCGTGTCGAAAAAGAGGAACTTTTCTTGTCAAACCCCCTTCATGTACTTTTGAATTATATTATCACTGTTTCCCAAATATAGATTTTGCTTCCCCAGAATAATCAGTTCTATCTTTAGTCGCTCATGTATGTTCAGTCACCCAACCTTAGTCTCTCGGCAGTAGTAGCCTGCCGCAAACATCCGTGTCAATACTGTATATTTTAAGAAATTGATATCATGGTGTGTGTGATGAAAATGTGCGCGCCCATGTAGAACATTGCTTAAAAAGTAACAATTCTAGTTTATCAAGGTGCACAGATTTGAATTTGTGAGGGCATGTGGACATTCAGGCTGTCACTTACTTGCCAAAATCATGAGTTTGGATAGTTGTAATTCAGTTTAGCCTTAGAGAGAGAGATACTGGTACATTTACAAACACACTTATTTTTACAGTCTATGGAACGCACTAATTTCTGGCAAAAGAATGTCACGATTCATAAGAGAGACAGACTTGTAGCGGGTTTTGTATGATTTTACTTTTAGTTTAGATGACTCCTTCAGCCAGCCTCTACAGTCCCCGTGCTCAGCACTCAAGCAGCAGAGAGGACCACTGGGAGCAAGATGCCTGAATATGAATTAATTCCCCTCCTCATGGTGATGTTTCACTGTGGCCATCATCAAATGCCAAGTCGGTAGACATCGCCCATCCCTATTCTCAGGCCTTTGGCAACTTTGAATCATACGCAAACAGTGTGAATTTATACACAGGGTTTTTTCCTGCATAGAGAAATAGGAGGCGGCCACATCCATCAATTTGGTGCTGCCTCCAGCTCTCAACAAAACTCTAACTGGTATGTTAATGGAAAAACATTATTTTCTAACCAGCATTGCAATTTGATTTTTAGGATGTACAGTGAGGAAAATAAGTATTTGAACACCCTGCTATTTTGCAAGTTCTCCCACTTAGAAATCATGGAGGGGTCTGAAATTGTCATCGTAGGTGCATGTCCACTGTGAGAGACATAATCTAAAAAATAAAAAAAAAAAAATCACAATGTATGATTTTTTAACTATTTATTTGTATGATACAGCTGCAAATAAGTATTTGAACACCTGTCTATCAGCTAGAATTCTGACCCTCAAAGACCTGTTTGTCTGCCTTTAAAATGTCCACCTCCACTCCATTTATTATCCTAAATTAGATGCCCCTGTTTGAGGTCGTTAGCAGCATAAAGACACCTGTCCACCCCATACAATCAGTAAGAATCCAACTACTAACATGGCCAAGACCAAAGAGCTGTCCAAAGACACTAGAGACAAAATTGTACACCTCCACAAGGCTGGAAAGGGCTACGGGGAAATTGCCAAGCAGCTTGGTGAAAAAAGGTCCACTGTTGGAGCAATCATTAGAAAATGGAAGAAGCTAAACATGACTGTCAATCTCCCTCGGACTGGGGCTCCATGCAAGATCTCACCTCGTGGGGTCTCAATGATCCTAAGAAAGGTGAGAAATCAGCCCAGAACTACACGGGAGGAGCTGGTCAATGACCTGAAAAGAGCTGGGACCACCGTTTCCAAGGTTACTGTTGGTAATACACTAAGACGTCATGGTTTGAAATCATGCATGGCACGGAAGGTTCCCCTGCTTAAACCAGCACATGTCAAGGCCCGTCTTAAGTTTGCCAATGACTATTTGGATGATCCAGAGGAGTCATGGGAGAAAGTCATGTGGTCAGATGAGACCAAAATAGAACTTTTTGGTCATAATTCCACTAACTGTGTTTGGAGGAAGAAGAATGATGAGTATCATCCCAAGAACACCATCCCTACTGTGAAACATGGGGGTGGTAGCATCATGCTTTGGGGGTGTTTTTCTGCACATGGGACAAGGCGACTGCACTGTATTAAGGAGAGGATGACCGGGGCCATGTATTGCGAGATTTTGGGGAACAACCTCCTTCCGTCAGTTAGAGCATTGAAGATGGGTCGAGGCTGGGTCTTCCAACATGACAATGACCCGAAGCACACAGCCAGGATAACCAAGGAGTGGCTCTGTAAGAAGCATATCAAGGTTCTGGCGTGGCCTAGCCAGTCTCCAGACCTAAACCCAATAGAGAATCTTTGGAGGGAGCTCAAACTCCGTGTTTCTCAGCGACAGCCCAGAAACCTGACTGATCTAGAGAAGATCTGTGTGGAGGAGTGGGCCAAAATCCCTCCTGCAGTGTGTGCAAACCTGGTGAAAAACTACAGGAAACGTTTGACCTCTGTAATTGCGAACAAAGGCTACTGTACCAAATATTAACATTGATTTTCTCAGGTGTTCAAATACTTATTTGCAGCTGTATCATACAAATAAATAGTTAAAAAAATCATACATTGTGTTTTCTGGATTTTTTTTTTTTTTTAGATTGTCTCTCACAGTGGACATGCACCTACGATGACAATTTCAGACCCCTCCATGATTTCTAAGTGGGAGAACTTGCAAAATAGCAGGGTGTTCAAATACTTATTTTCCTCACTGTATTTCATGTCAGTAGCTCAGTCAGTAGGGAGTTGGGTTGGGAACCGGAGGGTTACTGGTTCAAGTCCCCATACGGACCAAAGTATGGTGGTGGACTGGTTGTTGGAGAGGTGCCAGTTCACCTCCTGGGCACTGCCAAGGTGCTCTTGAGCAAGGCACCGAACCCCCAACTGCTCGGGGTGCCTTTCCATGGACAGCTCCCTCACTCTGACATCTCTCCATTAGTGCATGTATAGGTAGTGTGTGTGTGTGTGTGTGTGTGTGTGTGTGTGTGTGTGTGTAATTCAGGCCTGTGTGTAATGGATATAATAACAACAGAGTGAAAAACATTGTAATTTCTCCTTGCGGGATTAATACAGTATACATTATTATTATTATTATTATTATTATTTATTATTATTTAATTTTGAATATGATATAATTCCATAATTGACATACCAGTGTGTAACCCCTTCAAAAATAAACGAATATAGTGATATATATATATCGTTCCGTCGGTGCTTCACCTTATACAGTGGTATACATTTTAGACAGTACAGACACCCTGAATGCTTTAGAACAGGGTTTTTAAATGTTTTTTAGGCCAAGCACCCCTAACCTGAAAGAGAGGCAGGGTACTACATAAACTGAATAAAATAGAGTTGCATATTAAACTGGGCCTACAGTAACATGTAGGGCGGCCTAAAGCCTATACACATTCCTTTTTTATGATGCCCCACGATACTAAGCTACTATTTACATATTCATATATCATCGTGTTTTAATGTCATGTGGAAGGCACAGTGAATCCAGATCCAGTTTTTTTACAAATAGACCGATTTATCTTTGCTAATAATATGTTGGAATCATGTTAATGTGCTGTATATCTTCAGACATATTTTAATATGGGAGGAAATAAAACTAACAACGATAATTTGGACCCCTACTGCAGTGACTCTGAGGACCCCCTGTTGAAGATCTCTGCTTTAGAAAGCTTCATTTCGCTATCACTAGTCTAAATCCACACTAGTGGCTGTAATGTTCATTGCACCTCAACCTACGCATTTCTTGGCCAGTGTGAACAGCATACTCCTGGTTTTTCTATTCTTGGAGCCTTTTTGGAGCAAAAAGTGTAAAGATTGTCCCGAGAGTAGTCAAGGGTATTATTAGGACTCATCCTCTGGTGAGCTAGGGTACTAGGTAGTCGAAAACAGCACTTAAATCAACTCTTCCTTTTTCATTTTGTTCTCTCGCTTACTGCTTTCAACTGTCATGCACATCTCTGCTAAGACTAATAATGGTCTTTATTTTGCACTCCTGCCTTCCGCGTCTCTTCATAACGGCTCCCTCCATCTCTCTGTCCAGGTATTAAGGAAGTGGTCTATCTTTCTGATAAGTACCATGACACGCCGGAAATGGCTGCTTCCAGAAGGCTGCTCAGTATGGCAGGCATACAAAACAGGTGAGATAAACGTTTGCTTTGGCACACAAGAACAAGTGCAAGTGTTTTTATTTTTATATTTTGTATTATTAAACAAGGCCAAGGGATACACGAAATACCCACAAAGGAACATATTACTAATACCACCATCTGAAAACGACAAATGAGAGGAGAGAAACAAAAAAACAGTGGACGTGTTGCTTCTTTGCCTTTTTTAAAGAAACATTTCACCCTGTTACCTTTTGTGTAGTCTATATCAGCGACGTTCCACTTCCGGGATTGGTCCATTGCCTCTGGAAATTCCGCCGGATGTCCTTCATTCCGCCGGATGTTACCTTCTGCTTCCTTTTGTGTTGGAATTTTAAACTCCGGTGGATTTATGAGGACTATGGTTAACTGCTCCTCAGGGGCCCGTTTCAGGAAGGAGGTTTAACAAACTCTGAGTCTAACCCTGATCTCTGAGTTGATTTACCCTGAGATGGGAAACTCTGAGTTTTCGGTTCCAGAACAGCTGATTTGAGTTGGTTCAATGAACTCGGAGTAGGTTCACTCAGAGCTAACCACCACAATAAAAAGGCAGCATGAATGGAGCCATGATACTACGATTCACCATGGTAATAACCACAAACAAACTGGTTGGCGGAAATACTCATGCGCAAATACAGCGAGTTTGAACATGTATTTCGTTAAAAAAGCAAGACAGCGGCTGAGCGGTAAGCGAGAGAGAATTGGTGTGGGAGAAAATTGCTGCTTGAGTGTATTAATTTCATATTTAATCACAAGTAACCTATAATATTACTGGTGAAAACTGGAATGGTATTACACATAGCTACTAATCCCATTCTGAGGCTGCAGCACCATGATCATTAACAGAAATATAATTTATAATAATTTAATTCTTTTTAATGGCTCTCACTGGTTTGTGTCTAGGGAACACTACAAAAACATTTAAAAAAAAAAAATGTTTCAGAGCGAGTCACACTTTTCTGAAGGCTCTGCATACAGTGGCTTTACTAATATGCTCTGCATCACCAATGTTGTAAAGAAAACTACCGTTAGCAAAAAAAAAAATAATGTGACACAAAGAATCTGCTGGGATGTAAAAGCATGTCCACGATGGTGGATATTAGTGATATGAGGACGGATAAGGTATTTACGTATCTAATCGACTGTGAAGAAAAAATACCTCTCAAATCGGTTATCTGGAAATGAAAATACATCTAGTGGGGACTCAATATCATTTCCCGACGTAAACTCTCTGAAGTAGGCTAATACAGCTTTTTCATCAACGGGATCGTCGACAAAAGGACATGCAATGTTTGAGAAAAAAAACGTTTTATAATCTGCCTAACATAAACCAATATGTTTTTTTATTCATGCAGATACAGTAACAAACTGCCCTAAAATGCACCTGATACAGACTGAATGAATGAATGAGGAAATTAATGCGCGCTGTGTCAGAGGGAGGAGACTGGGAGAAACTTGAGGTTTCTTGAAGAAAACCTGCTCTTGACCAGGTTAGGTTCACAGGCTCAGTTACCATAGTAACTGACTCTGAGGTTAAATTACCTCTCTTTCTGAAACGGGCTGGAGTTACCCCTCTCTCTCAGGTTTGATAACCTCCCTTTCTGAAACAGAAAACTCAGTTTCCCTCATCTCGGGGTTAACAAACTCAGAGTTTTCACTAAACCTGCTTTCTGAAACGGACCTCAGATCTCTGCAGGGTAAATCCAGACGGCTAGCTAGACTATCTGTCCAATCTGAGTTTTCTCTCGCACGACTAAAACAACTTTTGAACGTACACGTTCCACCAAAACAAGTTCCTTCCTGAGGCTATTTTACAGAGGCACCAGGGCTCCGTCTGGCGCTTAGCGCCGCCCAAGACGAATTTGATTGGTTTAAAGAAATGCCAATAAACCAGAGCATGTTTTTCTTCTAACCAGGAATGCTGTGTGGACTAGCCAGACCCTCCTCCGCAGCGCTGTGGAGGAAGGTCTGGCAATGGGAGACTACCCTTTGTGTGATTGTGTTATAATTAACCTCTTTTGTTGCACCAACCCCCCCCCCCCCCCATCTTTCATCCTCTGCCCAACCAATTAGCATCACATTGCAAATTGTCAAACAACTCTGCTGTGCTGGAATGAGACCAACGACTTACATTTAAGACTTAATACAGGGCTCCAGAGTGCGACCATCTGTAGAGTGCAACTCAACATCTTCATTGGTCTCGCTGGTCTCTGTATGTATGTGTGTAGCGTTGGGTTTTGAGAGGAGACTGAAGAGCTGGCCGACAGAGCTCTACATGAGACCAGAATTGCTTGTTGACCAGCGCCGAGAAATGTGCTACGGGTGGATAATTGTGGCGCTGCGTATCACTTCATGCTCCTGTTTGAACCATTCCCCGGCTCGATCTGCTCCTTTCAGATCGAGCCAACACTGAGGAGGACTGTGGGACGGGCTGTCGTTCTCTCTCTCCGTCTGTCTTTTTACCCTATGTTCTGTATAGCCTAACCATCATAAAAGATTTTTAAGTAGCCAAATGTTAAACTATAAATACTAACTGGATACAGTTGATGATAAAACATATTTTGGTTCATTAGCCATATTAGAAATATTTCTTATTAAATATTTATTTATTTCTTACTTGTATGTATGTATGTATGTAAGTCTGCTATGTTCCTATATTTTTAACATGGATAAAGCTAATTATCTTAATTTTTTAGTCCACGTTTTAATTCCTTGATTATTAATCATGAAAAGTGTGACACTGGGATATTCCTGTGACAATAATCATGATATCAAAATCTCATATTGGTGACATGCCTAGTGTGTGTCCTGGAAGTCCCAGGACCTTGTTGTGAACCGAGTGTTGCCTTTTGGTGTGGGTGTGGATGGGGCTTGGGTTTGTGTCTGGGACATGGTGGTGGATGTGTGTTTCAGGAGTTGTTGAAAAGTGTAAATATGACCACTAATAATCTGCTCAGGGACACCTGGGCCCAGTACTACAAAGCATAATTTGTTGTTTGATTGAAGAACTAAAGCCTTGTACTTGTTGTAAATATGTTTCATATCTTATAAGTATAAGATATGAAACATATTTCATCACCTCCTGCCCTTAAACTGTTCTTACGTTTTATCTTCAAATGCAGGAACCCTGGAGACAGCTGTAAGACCTGACATATACAGTATTTAGATTTAAGCTAACTTTTAATATGTTTTCAGCTAAGCCACCTACCTGTCTCTTAGACCCCACCCCAAGTCGACTACTTAAAGAAGCTTTACACTTCTTTACTAGATATGATCACTAAGTCTTAACCGGTAATGTACCACAGTCAAAGTAGCTGTAATAAAACCTATTCTTAAAAAGCCCACACTTGATCCAGGGTTCTTAGCCAACTATAGGCCTATATTTAATCTCCCCTTTCCAATATCCTTGAAGGTAGTCGCTAATCAATTGTGTGACTTTCTACATGGCAATAGTTTATTTGAGGAATAATATAAAGTGCATCATAGCACTTATTGCTTCAGTCAAAGGACTTGTCTATGTACTCTTCTTATTAGAACTTGCAGAAGTGCTGCATTCGATACTGTTGACCATCACCTATTACAGAGACTGGGACATTCAATAGGCAGCAAAGGAACCACACTAAGCTAGTTTTAGTCCTATTTATTGGCAAGATCTCAGTTTGTTTATGTTAACGATGAATCTTCCATGCACGCTAAAGTTAGTCATGGTGTTCCACAAGGCTCTGTGCTTGGACCAATTCTATTCACCTTATATGCTTCATCTAGGCAATATTATTAGGAAACACTCCATAAACCTTTACTGTTATGCAGATGATACCCAATTATATCGATCAGGCCAGACAAAACTGAAGTTATTGTAATTGGCCCCAAACACCTCCAAAGCTCATTATCTAAAGACTTAGCGTGGCCCTGGCCTCCAGCACCACCAGAAGAATCTCAAAATTTTCTTTAATCAGGATATATCCTTTAACGCCCACATAAAACAAACTTCAAGAACAGATTTTTTTTTTACCTGCGTAACAATGCCAAAATTAGGCACATTATCATGTCTAAGAACAATGCAGAAAAACTAGTCCATGCGTTTGTTATTTCGACGCTTGTAATTCCTTTAGTATCCGGTTGCTCAAATAAGTCCCTTAAGACTCTCCAGTTGATCCAGAATGCTACAGCACATGTTTTTTATATATGAATAAATATTAATACAATATAAATATTTGTCCTGTATTAGCTTCTCTGCACTGTAAAATCCAGAATTAGATTTAAAATCCATCTCCTGACCTACAAAGCTCTTAATGGCCAGGCACCATCATATCTTAAAGAACCCTATTGCCCGTCTAGAACACTGCGCTCCCAGAATGCAGTTAGTTGTGGTACCTAGAGTCTCCCCAACCGGTTGCGGCAGATGGCCGCCCGCCTAGATGTGGCAGTGATATTATAAAAAAATACCAAAACTCCAGCACTCACAGTTTTATCATGTATTGTAGTCAAAAAGTTTGAACAGTTTTTGCCCACAATAAGTGTCTGTAATCTGAGTTTTGTTTCTTTCATAATGTCCCAGCTGTTCACCAGATAAACTGTTTGATTTGGAGCGGTGTGTGCTGCTACTTTCCATTATACAGTGATTGATAAATCTATTAATTTACACATTCACAGAGCTTCCTGCCTTTGGCAGCTGCTTTCAGCCTGGATTATGTGTTTATCGTCTTCGTATTTGTCTAGTATTTTAGTTTGCTCTTCGCTCTACTGCCAGTAGACCTTTGGACGATTGGTCATATGCTGCGAACCCCAGCCCTTTTTATGTGAACGCGCTCATAGCTAGATTGGGAAACCTTGGTTTGACTTGTTGAATTGATAGCCACCGTCGTGTGACCGTTTAGCGTGACTGGTTTAGAGTTTAGATTCTCGGCCCGAGCCCGACCGGACCTCGGGTCGGGCTCGGGCCGTTATTTTCCGCCACATCCTCGGGCCGGGCCTGGGCCGGACCATTGATCCCATTTTTCTTTTTTTATCCATTACCTTATTATCCTATTTGGGTGGGGAGATAGCTATGCCATAATCAGAAATATAATAAATATATATATATATATATATATATATATATATATATATATATATATATAAAAGTAACAAATGTGTACAAAAGTTAGGCTGCAGTTACAAAATGCAGCACGTGTCATGCGCGGAGTCTCCTCCTCTCGCACGCATCACACCAGGAGCTTGAAGATGTAAAGAAAAAAAGAAAAACAGGAGAATTAACTTTGAGCAAGTGTGGAGGAAAGTCGGAGGTATGGAAGCAGTTTAAACAAGTCGTGGGCAGTGACAACAATATGTTGTTCATCATTGTTTCTTTTTTTTTTTTTTTACGTTTCTTCATTCGGATCCACTTGCGATCCGTTCCATTCTAAACAAACAGCGCAGTTTACAGGCTTCGTCCTTGTTGTATTATTCTAAACAGATTTCTCCAGTTCAAACAACTCTGAATTGTAGTTGAGAACGTCAGTTATAACGGCCCACGTATTAAAAAATTGTCGGGTTTAAATCGGGCTCGGGCTCATAATTACAGTTAATGTGTCGGGCCGGGCTCGGACACAACGTGCTCGGGCAGGTTCGGGCTTGATTTTTTGGGCCGATCTAAGCTCTACTGTGGTTGTTAGGCTTACTGTACGTACACACCGCCGCCGACTTGAGCTTCTAAAGTTACCGGAAGTCATTCAGTTTCAATGGGAGCTGGCTTCTCTCAGCTACAAGGAGCGTCAAATCTGTAGGCGTCGCGTTTTGAGCGACCAGAGCGTCAATCAGAAAGTTGAAAGTAGTGATGACGCAGTTCAGCGGCAAACACCTGCAACCAATCGGAATATAGACTTCCTTCGTGCTGGCTGATTCCGGGAGAAACATACGATGTAAACTTTCGTTCCTACCAAAACATTAGTTCCGAGAAAATGGAGGAACATTTCATAATCGCCGTTGCTGGGTTCCCTATCATTCATGATATGACATTGTTTGCGTATAGGGACCAGTTAACGTTACCTGCCGGTCCCAGTTGCTGGGTTCCCTATCATTCATGATATGACGTTGTTTGTGTATAGGGACCAGTTAACGTTACCTGCCGACAATCGTGTGTTGAACATGATTGAAGAATGCTGCTACGTCAGAGCGGCCAAAGCGTCAAAAAGCTTCCCCGTACTTTTTGACAAGCGTCCTTGACAGGGCGGCAAGAGCTTCTTTGCAGCTCAAGTCGGCGGCGGTGTATACTACAGTTAGTGAAGCCAAATAACCCCAAAAGACCCTGGGTATGTTAAACTTGCTTCGCAGTGCAGAGCCCAGGGGCCTCATTTATAAACGTGGCATATGCACAAAAGAAGACGTACGCCGCTCTCTACGCAAGAAGTGGGATTTATAAAAAGCAAACCTAACGGGGAAAAGGTGCAGTCCTCCACAGACACTCTGACCCAGGCATACGCACAGAAATAGGTGAAATGAGAAACGGCGACACCGACAGCAGATGGATGAATCTGTGACCATTGTGTATAACAAATCAAAATATTCCCTTTGTTGATGATATGAAGAATTCACAAAGCCATTCCTACAAATTATTATCCTACTCAAACACCTTTTTGATCTATCTGCGGTACAAAACAAAACAAAACAAAACAAGATACTATCGTAAATTCAAACAAAGATATATTTGCAAAGAAAACGCAAATGTTCCTTAATTACATTGGCATGTTATGGAATTTATTCTCATGAATAATACGATAAACAGGACAAATAGACTGATGCTGTTTTCGATGCCTCAGTCTTGCGGAGCACGTTGTTTTAATATAGTCATCATATACAGTATCATAGTGTTTTATACAGTGTTTATTTTTATGGCTTTAGATCGTTTAGTTTTTGTTTTAAATGTTGGTTTTTATTGTAGGTCTAAAGCATGTTTAACTATAGACCTTTTTCACGGCAGACATTATGACTGACCTACTTGTCAGTAGGAAAAGCACAGCTGAAATTGATAACCTTAACTATGGCTCAATTCCATCAAGTGTCCCAGTAAGCTATTTCAGTGAGTCAGCATGCACAATACCAGGACCTCTCCTAAGTGGAATGCAGCCATCATTAATGGTTTTGAATACACCTGTGCTTTTCCTGCTATGATATGTGAACATGTCTGCCGTGAAAAAGGTCTATTGTGAAAGGTGCAATAGAACGTTTTACTAATTACACGCTCCTTGCGCAGAACTATTTGTCATTTACAATTAGATTAATCCCGACACCTTGAGCTTTTTAGGTACAATCCAATGACTGGGTAAAGGCACGTCATGCGTAATGATGCACAATGGCTGGCTTTGCACTGTTGGAAGATGTGGCAAATGGAGACCGACAGCAAGAAGACTTGGTCTCAGAGCCGGTTCCGACTTCCTAGAGCTGTCCTGTTGGGTCTCTGTGCTGTTTTGGGCCCAGTGTTACAGAGAGGAGCACTCGGAGAAACTACGCCGTGCCAGGCCCACTTCAAGAGGGGTCAGCTCCGGTGTCCCGTGGCACAAACACTTTCTTTGTGTAGCGTTTTTTTTGCATCAACTTTAATATCGGAATATTTCTTTTTAATTTTGGCCCACGGTCCGACCTTCTGAGGCTGTGGCATTAACTGCGTCTGCAACATGTTGTCACTCTACAGTTTTTTTTTTTGGCATTAGTAATGCCCACACTGTGCCCTCCAAACATATTTTCCTCTTTTCCACCTCTCTAACAAGAACTACAACTTCACATTGAGTGAAAGTCCTTTGTTTTGTTTTCCTCTGTGCGCATGATGTCGGTATGGATGAATATTAATTTGGGGCATTTCACTGACTATTTAAGGGCAATTATGGGCGTGACATGAAGCTGCCAAAGCTGCGCCACATTTAGAGTCGATTGTGATTTATAAAGAGAATCCGGCATAGGACGTGCGTGCGCACGGTTTTATAAATCCGAATATTTCTGTGCGTACTCACATCCTATGTTTCGTCCGTAAGTCACTTCTGACGCAAATTCGCCCTACAGTTTTAGAAATGAGGCCCCAGGTCACAGAGGGAGAAGATTTCATCTTTATGGTTTTTATTAAACTAACTTTAGCAGGCTGTAAAACCAATGTTTTAACCAATTGTCTTTTTCCCTTCTTGGTCTTACTCCCTTTGTCTCTCACACACTTTATGTTTACAATTTGCCCAGACCTTGTGAAAATGCATCAGAGTTTTGGCCAGATGAAAGTATGACTTGATAAGAAAATGAAGAAGTGACTTTTATCCTCATCCTTGTTTTATGTGGTGTAGTCCTCATACCTGTGCGTCCCTGACTTATGCGTATGTTGTTTTTCTCCTCTGTGTGTTTTGGCAGGCAGTTCAAGCCCAAGAGGACTGAGATTGTCATTGATTTTAATTCCATTAACCACCCTGGAATGCTGAACAGCGCGACCAAGTGAAAATGCAAACAGCTCACCTTGGGGGGGCTGCAGAATGAGGCACAGAAGTAGAGGGACACTGACAAGATTGAAAGAGACTTTGATGCCTCTTTTCTGTATGTCTTCCTGCCCCCTGCTTTGTCCAAAGAAAAACTCAAGGATACCTCGACTTTGGCGTCCTTTGATATTTTGATTTAACTAGATATTCAAGGTAGTTTAATTTGACGCTTCGCCCTTTGTGGATGGCTGTGGCAGAAGGTCTTTCAATGCTGCTTTCATACTTTTTTTTTCTCCCTTTTGGGTTTAGGCATACACAAGGACTCTGAGCACACTGTCTTGAGTGCTTGATATGAAAATCTTCTGTGTTGTGAATCAGATCTTATGGTTGTCTGCACAGGGGAACACAGAAATGTTTTTTTTCCTCCTTAAAACAAGGTTTGAGGATGAATACAAAGGCACCTTGACATTCAGTTCACTTGATCTTTTAACATTCACATGGAAGCTGTCCAGTAAATCATTCTTTTTGAACCCGTTTGCAGAAAGTAGACACTGTAATAATTTAGCCTATGCTCTATTTTTATTGTATTATATCTTTTGACACTTTTTGAAAATTTAAATGTTTAAAAGTACAATTTTGCATTCAATAAAACTGTTGGACCGCATGAGCTAGTGTCCACTATGTCCAAAATGCCCCTTGGTTTGTTAGGTAGCTTTTAGAAACTGCTAAACAAATTTTATATGTGGAAAGTTAGGCCATGGGCTAAAGAATAAGAGCCATTTTTGATGTGGATATTAATATTGCCTCCATGTTCTGACTGTTAGGCCTCTTCTGAACACAAATAAGACGGTGTAGGAAAATTTGTATTATACTGCATGCCGTTTAAAAAGGCATTTTCCTTGACCGTTTTAAAGGAAGAAGAAAATGCAGTCCCTCAGTGAGGTCTCTTGTCCTTTTCCATCCATGTGTGAATTAATATAGTTACTTTTCAGTGAAAGTAATGGCTACATTTTTAACAAGTTATGTTAGCACAGCCCAACTGCATCTATGCAATTACATTAATTTAGGCTATGTAATTGTATCTTCCTAGATATTATGCACATTGTCTAACTGACTGGATTTTGTAATGCATGTGCGGGGGAGGGGAAATCAGGCTTGGTGGGTAGTAACAAATGCAAGCAACGACAATGGCTTATGTATTGAAGAAGTGGATCATATGATTGATAGCAGAGTTCTTTTTTCAATTGTTTTTGCTGTGGCGGCCCATTACCAGCGAAACACTGAGCGTGTTTACATGGACGTGAGTATACAATTTAATTTCATTTATAGCGTTAAATCATTGGGGGGGGGAGGGGGAGGCAGAGAGAAATACCTAACTACAGAAATATGACTCAATAATTATAGCAGTGGTTATAATGGAATAATATGAGGAACATTGGCAATTATAGTAACAGTAAAAATAATACTTAATTATTTGACTGTAAATTTACAATAAATTGCAGGTTACCAGTTGCATGACTTTCACAGTAAGTTACTGTATCATTTTTACAGTAAATAATTGTGAAATGACAGCTGTATAATGTGACTTCACAGTAATTATGCCGTCGTATTACTGTAATTTAGCAGTATGCTGCTGTAGAATTACTGTATTTAGCTGTGAATGTTCATATTACTGTGATTTAGCAGTAGGCTGCTGTAGAATTACTGTATTTAGCTGTGAATGTTCATATATTAGTGATTTAGCAGTAGGCTGCTGTAGAATTACTGTATTTAGCTGTGAATGTTCATATATTACTGTGATTTAGCAGTAGGCTGCTGTAGAATTACTGTATTTAGCTGTGAATGTTCATATATTACTGTGATTTAGCATAAATGATGGACCAAACAAAACTGATAAAAACAGTGATTTAACTTTTATTTTTTAGAAGAAAAATACAATTTAATAACAGGAATAAAACACTGGGTAACAGGAATCATGGTCAGGAAAATCACGTTCCCTTATCACATGAGCATTTCCAAAACACAAACGCATGGGGCCACATTACCCCCCCTCCCCCCCCATTCCATAGACAGCCTCCTGGAGGAACTGCCAAGCAGAGAAACATGATTTGGGAAATTGATATCGAACACATAAAAACTTTTGAAACAAACATGTACAGCTTGGACAACGCTGTCCTGCTCCAGGGCCGGCCCACTGAGAACGGTGAATGGCTGTGAGCAGCACTCCTCACCTCCCAACACCAGGGTGTAGGGGTACGGCCTGGTCTGGTCTGCTGCCTGAAGGTACTCCACCATGTTTGTTCCGACCTGCAAATAATAATATTCCACAAATCAAGTACTTGAATGACAAAGACTCTGACCAGCTGACAGCTAATGTTTTCTAACAGATTTTACAATTACAAGACCTGTATCACTAGATCTAAGGGGCTGTGTGAGTCTAGGAATACTCACAGGCTTAAGATCGATGAAGGCCTTCATGGCGTTAGACACTGTAGTCCTCACGGTCTTCCAGGCCCATCCTAAAGACTGCAGGTGGCATCAGGCTTGGTAGAACCATCAGGGCAATGTAGTCTTTGGAGCCTGTAAAGAAAGAAAATGGTTTGACTTAAGTATTATCATAGTTTCTCGGATGAGTAGCTTGTAGCTCAAAAAATGCACAAATCCAAATATTCAAATCTTAGGGTTTATGTTATATGTTATACCTTGTGACAAAGACCGTGTCTGCACGTGGAGCTCGCTGGGCCACATGAAGAAGCTTCTCTCTGAACCTCCTCCAGGTCAAACATTTAGTCTGATGCCTCTTTATGAAGGACCTCGAACTCCTGTGCAATCTGAGAGGGGAGATGTAGAATAATTAATTACATCATATATCATCAAAACAAAAAATAAGATAAGTGAGAGAGAGAGAGAGCCCCCAGCACATTTTTTAATACGAAAATTACATTTAAAGTATTGCTGTGCACAATGGTAGACAGAGGAGTAGTGGTAAAATAAGAGGTAGCTAAACTATAAATTCTGTGGCCATGGTAAGGTTAATAAAACCTCATGCCAATTGTTTGCCTACTATAGTGGCAGAATTTCTGTCACTATCAAAATGGTATTTCAGGGACTTACAATGGTGACCACAGGGGATGGGTAATCAAAATGTGATTCTGTTTAGGGAGGCATGGTCTTCAGTGGCATACACAGTGTTAGATTCTTTTACATAATGCTCTTACATGTCAAGATTTTGTACATCTATACAAAATGGAGTATTGTGTAGCTTACAATTTCATTGAGGATGCATGAGGATAGGGTAGCTCATTTTTTTAATGTTGACATATTCAACAATATTAATAATAGGCCTATAGTACAACAATATAACATTTACCTGCAAAAGTGTCAATCAGCTCCGGAAGCTGCCATTCTGGTAACTTTAGTTTAACAAAGTCATCCATATTCAGTCGCTATAGGGGAGAAGAACAAGAACTGCCTGTGAAGTGGTAATGTAATTTATTGTGAAATATTACAGTTATATCTTGTGAAATCCTGGAAATATTTTACAGTGTAGGAATATGACTAATAATAATAATAGTAGAAGCAGTGGGCGTTGAGCAGGACCACGGCAGCAGCTGCAACCACGATCCGTGTGCCACCACAATCCGAGGAAATCTGAGAGGCGAGAAAGCACAAGTACTCCGGGGAAGAAGCTAAGTTAGTAACATGCATTAATGGGACATGAATGCACACCTGGGGCCTGTTTCACAAAAGCAGAATATATAAATCCAGGATAACTGATAAAGCGAGGCTTGACCTAGTCTAATCTGAGCATCCTGGCTTGGTGAGTTTCACGAAGGCCAAGCCAGGCTGAGGAGGAGCGACTAGGTTGAGCCAGGCTGAAGTAATTCAGATAGATGCGCGTCCACGGCTTTCCTCAAAAGACCGCGAGGTCGATCACAGATTTACTGATGCCAAAATGGAGACTACGCATTGTACATACTTTATACAGAGTGAGCAGCAGCTTCTTGTGGAAGTATGATCATGTGAAACACATTATTTGTATAAAAAGAAAAGAAACACGGCCGCTGTAATGAAACAGCGAGAGAAAGCGTAGCAGACGATCGCGGACCGACTGAATGCGTAAATAGACTAAATATATACATTTACTGACCACTGCTCTGAACTGAAACCGTCATAATCATTCCATTCAAGGATTAGGCTAATAATCATTTGCACAAATTAACAGTTGTACTCTTTGCCTTAAAAGTAGGCAGAAGATAATGTTACTCAGGAAATTTACCATGAAGATCCATTTTCTACAATACTAGAGTATGATGCGTAAATATCTCTTTCACTCTGTTCCTCCCTCTCTCTCTCATGGGCTAAAATATAAATTTCCTAAGTCATATTAACTTCCACTGCTCGCTTTTAATGCAAAGTGTACAACTGTTTGCTTTTGCAAATGACAGTGACTCATTGAATGGTTTCAGTTAAGAGCAGTAGTTCATAAATGTATATTTTTAGACTATCGTTCAGTCTGTCCGCTATTATCTGCCACGCTTTTTCTCGCGTTTTTTTAATCTTTTTTATAGAGGACGAGTTTCCTTCTCTACATATTATATTTCTTGCTCCCTTGTATATATGAACATAGAAAATAAAGACACTGAAGAAATTGGACTCTAAAAGCTAGAAACTATAAAGATAATTAAGTGATAAATTCCATGCACACTGTAAACATGAATGGAACAGAGTATATTCATCAGTTATTCCCCAGCAAAACATAAGGTCAAAAACCATAGGGGTGTCCTCCCCCTGTTATTACATGAATGTACAGTAGCCTACATCACTAGATAGTTACTGGTCCAGTGAACTAAGACTATAATTTGGGAGGATTGTACAATTAGGATATGTTCTTTAAATTGTACAATCCTCCCAAATTATAGTCCCAGTTTACTGGACACCACAAATTGTGTGCTAAGAATGCCAAATACCATGCACATGGAAGTGGAACAAACATGATTTAAAGAATTAAAAAAAATGTATCAACTAAAATAATTCAAGGTGCATTGGTCAACTATAGAAATGTGCAGCATTGTATGTATTGCCCTTAGTAACAGACTTCATTTAAAACACATTTGAAATTTTATCAGTCTTTTCTAATTATCTCAACAACTGCCATAATATATTCATCAAACTTCTAACAACAATATGAGCAGCAGTCTTCATACAGCAATATAACAGTAACGATGACTGTCACATGAATAATCATAGATATATTGTTCTATATCTATGTGAATAATTATTTTTAAAAAAAAATGGTCACAACTTTAAATAATAACAGTACTTAAAGGAATTAAATGAACAGCAATATGCACCTGTTGTATTTTAATGGAGGCTGATAACAATAGGGTAAAACCACTGCTGGGTGATCAGAAAAGGCTCCAGGATTAAATAAATCCTGGCTGTTAGCCTGGTCGGGAGCAGGCTAGCTGCACAGCATCCAGGATAACTGATAAATCCCGGCTTAATCCCTTATCTTGGTTTTGTGAAACAGGCCCCTGGTTATAAGGCTTATCCTGGTTTTGATCATATTCACGGTATGATGTTTACATGGAACACAGAGAAATTAGGTTATTCATATCCCGTATACATGATAAATACTACTTACTGATTACTGCATGCTATTTGCACAGCCACCTGTTAAAGGGTAAGTACCGTTTTTTTCAATCTGAACCCTATTTGTGTGTGACTGATGGGGAAAAACAATCTTTGAAATTGGTCCAGTATTAAGCGAGATCGCTGCAGTCTGCATTGGCGAAACAAGCTACAATGTAGTTGTGTTGATATAGGGCAATTGTCCAGCTTGAATATTCTAAGTGTCTGACAACATTATGGAAAGGATCCCTTTGTCAGGATCCGGCTGTGTCTGACTGCCTTTGTGCCACTCTGTGGCCATTTTGTGTATTGTGTTGTTATTTGTGCTTGTTGCTGTGTTCCATGTGTTCTGTGGTTACCTGTCTGTCATGTGTCTTTGTCTCCGCCCATTCCCTTATTTGGTCTGCACTTCCTGTCTTGTTAGTTTCCCCCCAGTTCTGCTCTCACCTGTTCCCAATTGTCTCGTTAGTTTCCCTCCGTTTCTGCTCTCACCTGTTGCTTGTTACTGTCTTGTCCAATCCTCTGTCTGTTTATTGGTCTGTGTATTTCTACACCCCTCTGTTCCTTTGTCTCTTGTCGGTTCATTTTATTCTGTTGCTGTGTTCTGTGAGTTTGTTCGTGTCTGGAGTCTACCTTTCGTCTCTGAGTTCCAGTTTTGAGATCCTGTTCTGGAATTAGTTTTTGCCTGTTACTTTCTGGATTTTTTGGTATGTACTTAATTTTTGGTTAATAAATCACCTAAAACTGCATTTGGGTCCAAGCCTTTCCTGACAAACTGTGACAGAATGACCTGACAAGAGACAAAGGAACAGGCTTCTAACAACAATATGAACAGCAGTCTGCATACAGCAATATAACAGTAACCATGACTGTCACATGAATAAGTATTGAAAAAATCAGAAAAGGCTCCAGGATTAAATAAATCCTGGCTGTTAGCTGCTCCCGACCAGGCTAGCTGCACAGAATAAATCTCCATGGTGATTTATGTGCCTCCACTTTCGTGAAACCGAGTCAAGGCTTAAATCATCCAGGATAACTGATAAATTATCTTGGTTTTGTGAAACAGGCCCCTGGTGTTCTCCTAAAGATAATTGATTACCAAATACTAATAAGCATCTCTTGGTAGGACCCTAGCTGATAAAGGAGGAGACTGGATTTCGTGGTGGTTGGTTGTTGGACAAGCATGGAAACGTGAAGCAAGTGTGGAGAACTCCAGGGGACCATAGTTAAAGGGGTGTAGTCTGTGTAGGTTTTTTTTTTTTTTTTTTTTTGACATTTTTACAGTTTGGCATATAGTGTTTCCATTTTTTTCTATTGGTAAATATTATTTTTCTTCAGTTAATGTTATGTTTTTAGGGCTGGGCTTTGCACTTAAAACTATGGTTGCACGAGATTGATGTTACCATCCTGTGAATAAATACATCTGGACTGTAACCTGGGCCTTCTTCCGCCCTCGGCCAACCTTACAACTACATTTGACATCACTCATTTAATTTTGGTATTTAACTTTCAAAGCCAGGAATTCAGTTTAGCGCAAGCTTTGCAAAACAACTTTAAATATTTCACTTTTTTTTTTTTTTTACATTAGTGGTATTATTTAGCTTTTGAATGACATTCATACTAATTAAACCCATTCCCTCTTTTCCAACTATTCCTATTACTTTGCTTTCTTCTTACACATTTAAGCCAGCAATTCAGTGTAGCTTCAGCTTTCAACAATCCTTAAACATTCCACATCTTTTATACATTTTATGCATGCAGTTTAGCATAAATTTTTAAGCATTCACACGCATTTTCTGCAGGAAATGCATTTTTTTGTTCTTTATGCTATATATTTTAATTAAACAAATGCCAGGTTTATGGTTGCAAGGTATTGTTTGAAATCCTGCTAGCAATCTTGGAACATAATGGGCATATGGTCACAGATATTGTATAGTCTTTCCAATTGACTTAATGCATAGAGGAAGAACTCTGTCACACACACACACACACACACACACACACAAAATTCATCTGACTGAGTCACATGCAATGCACACAAACACACAATGTCACACATACAGTATTCCTTTTGCTATTTGACAATTTTTGACGACATGCCTCACACAGAGGCAGTACCACAGCCCATTTCACTGTCAGACTGATTTGCTGCACATTTCTGAAACAAGTGTTCAACAAAATATTGGAATCATTACTCTGCACCCTAGAATACAAACCCTGACAACACTTCCTATGGTGTGTGGGCCTTTCCCAATTCCCAGTTTGTGCATCCCCAAATCCTCTCCTTGTGTCTTAGTCCCGTCCACAGGAGATACAACCAGAAGAGACATGAGGAGTTGAGGCAACAGGCATTTAACAAAATAAGACATCCTTGCCTTGAAGCCATCACTTTAAAGCGATGTTAATTAAATATAACGTACAGCATAGCTGCATCAGCTGTCCATTGTTTTTTCATTGCGAGCAGAACAGTAATAATAATAATAACTTTATTTATATAGCACCTTTTTAAAAACAGTGTTTACATGCAGTTTAAAAAAACGATTATATTCGGGTTAAGGCAATACCCCAATTTCTCAAACGCCAAACACTTGACATCAAGCACTGCCTACATCCAAGTCAGCCATGTTTTTGTTTGTTTACGTCACACAGCTTTAAATCCCCGGGAACTTTTTGGAAAGTTTTTGGACTTCACTAGGATTATGCCGCAGTAGGGAAGAGAAGGACAGAAAGACTAGAAGAGGCAATTATGTCAGCATGTAACAAACATGAAAGAGTAAAAAAGCTAAATTTTATTGCAAAAAAAATGTGTTTGAAATGTTTTTGATGGAACTAACTACTTATACTTATATACAATTATCCTAGCACTACACTGTACACTTTAAGCTTCCATAAGTTTATCGTTTTAAAGAAAGCGTTCCTCTGAAAGCCTTCGTGATTTAAGTTGTCAAGTAGATTGTTGATGCACATCACGACGTCTTTTGTGGCGCCAACTTCAAAGCTAGGACATAGCTTAGCTTCAAGGACATCTTGGCTGCTAGCTAGGTGCACAGCACATGGTGTGATGACGTGTATACAGCATGAAAGGAACAGCAGGAGTAGACAGCAAAATAATTGCATCATAAAATATAGCTGCAAGCAGCAATGAGATGGCTAAGCAGTACACTAGCAGGAATGGCGTTGCCATGGCATGAGCAAGCACTCACAGCAACTTTGATGGCAATTGGATAAAGAATGGCTGAGATATCAGCTCATTTACTTTTGTTACAGTGCCCCTAGAGGCCAAATTACACCAATGTCCTTGGGCGTTCTCACAATCAAGTGCCAAGTCCCTGTAGCAAGTTTGGCTTTAGTACATCAAAGCGTTGCTGAGATATGAGCTCACTTTCTTCATTACAGTGCCCCTAGAGGCCAAATTACACCACTTTCCTTGCACATCCTCACAATCAGCTACCATGTCCCTGTACCAAGTTTGGACTTCACACATCAAAACGTTGCTGAGATATGAGCTCACTTCCTGTGATTATAGCGTCCCCATAGTGGTCAAAGGTCACCAAATTTATTTTACGTCCTCGAGATTGGGTCTTGAGACCATGTACAAAGTTCAGTTTCGATACATGAAAGCGTTGGTGAGAGATGAGCCTACTTCCTGTGATTATAGCACCCACCTTGTGGTCAAAAGACTCCAAATTGATTGTGCGTCCTCAGGATGCGGTCCCAAGTCCATGTACCAAGTTTGGTTTCGATATGTGAAAGCATTGCTGAGATGTGAGCTCATTTCCTGTTACTATAGCGCCCCCCTAGTGGTCGAAGGTCACCAAACTTATTGTGCTTCCTCAGGATAGGGTCCCAAGTCCATGTACCAAGTTTGGTTTTGATACGTGAAAGCATTGCTGAGATATGAGCCTACTTCCTGTGATTATAGCGCCCTCATAGTGGTCAAAAAACACCAAATTTCTTGAGCCTCCTCCTAATTGGGTCATGAGTCCAAGTATTGAGATTGGTTTTGATACGTGAAAGCCTCCCCGAGATATGAGTTCACTTCCTGTTTAGCGGCCTTGCCGTCGATTTCGATTGGCTGTGATGGGCAAACGCTTTCGATTATCAATATGCAATGGAATACATTTTGTGCAGCTTGGTCTGAAGATCATCTCTGCCAAGTTTCGTGAAAATCAGAAAGTTTGTGACCTGTGAAAACTTGTTTGTGTTTTTGATGAAATCCAATATGCGGAAGGTCCAACATGGCAGATATTGACATCATGGGGTGCGTTGAGTTCGGCGTCATCCAAGGATTCCAATTATATCTCGATGTTCAAAATCGGGCATACGGTTCAAAAGTTAATCGCATGGATGCAACGTCAACTTTGACCCATTGGTGGCACTAGACTACCTGTGGTGCAGACCTAAAACTTGGTGAAATGAATTATGGGACTGTCCCGAATCAATGTGCCAAATTTCACAACTTTTTACTGTACGGTTCTATGGGCTGCCATAGACTCCCATGGCAGAGGAAAGATGTGTAATAATAACTAATCACTAATGGTGCTTCGCTGCTTGGCCCCCAAATAGTCTGATGATACAATCATTCTGAGCTTACTAAAAGCAGGGAACTGTCCTTCCTGGAATGGTGTGAAAGCAATCATCTCTAAAACTAAGGAGATGATCTTTGATAAGTAAAAGAAGTGGTACACTATAGTTATAGGAGACGGTGCAATTGATTGTGTCCTCTTACAAGTACCTCGGCATCCACATAGACAGTCTGCTAAAATGGAATGTGCATTGTCTCCGGGCATTTTGACATTGTGAAGTACTTTACATTACATTTTTCATTCAACCAAAACAACTTGCAGTCAAGACAGTTAGTAAAGCTAATCACTCACTACTGATCACCAAAATGCAACAAACCGTAAACTCATCTTTATTTCCCCAGCACCCTACACATTTTGAGGGCCTCCCGGACCCAGGAAAATACCTCGAGGGTGGATCCTATAAATGTCCATGTTGTTATTACTCCACCAATATTTTGTACAAGATGATACTTCACCTTGATAACCACATGCAGCTTGCAGTGCAGCACAAAGGTAGGGTTTGTTGGGATGGACAATATGTGTATGCTTGATGTTGAGCACCACTCCCGGATGGATATGTAAAGGATAATGAACGACACAGTTTAGATTTATTTATTTTAATTATACACACTTTGGCGGCCGTTAACCCTTACATATAGGCCTAGGTGGTAAATCCATGACATTCTACGATTATCAGATTTAGTAAAGATTTTAATGTTTTACAGGGTTTTTCATCTGTAAATGTAGCCGGGCTTGCAGGACGTCTGCACATTTTCACTGCATTCAGTGTAATATTACCATCATACGAAAGGACCAGTTTCAACTACATATCAGCAGTCACCAATCACCAGCCTCTGCACCAGCTACCATCACGCAGTGTCCGGCCTCTGCACCAGTCCCCATCACACGGTGTCCGGCCTCTGCACCTGCCACCATCACACAGTGTGCAGCCTCTGCTGATGCCTCTGTACTGCCTCCACCACTCATTCGCAAGAATAGAGAATCAGTGGTGTGTCTACACTGGTCAAATTTTAAACAGAAGAAATTTGCAAATACATCTCCAGAGATGCCACACACCAAAAAAAACGGACATTACCGCCTAACATCACCTGAAGTGCCAATGCATTGACTTTGATAATGGTGTATTTGCAGTTGTAAAATCATTTGCCACCCCCAGCACACCATTCCATGTCATTAAGAGGACTTGGGGGCAAATCCAGAAAACCCAGTGTGAGATGGACATCTGCAAGATAAATATGGACTGTGCAGAGCGCTCCAATTTGAGAACATTTGAATGTCCTCACCTTCAATCCCTCTCATACTGCCCTCCGGTAACGCAAATGTATTCTGCTCTATCAGAGGAAGTTCTGCAGTAGATGGTAGCAGAGAAGTGGTTTGGGCAGGACAAGAAAGACAGGTGTCTGGCATGACAGAGGGCTGCCGTTGAGGTTGGGACTCCACTCTCCTGTCTAGTTAGCATCTCCAGCCCTCCTAAGAAATATGTCTGTTTTTGAGCCAACGCTGGCATACTACAGCTGGCTTGGTCGGGAAGGAACCGTGCTGTTCAGTGAAGACATGGAAGGTGCAGCGGTGGAGGAGAAAGGAGCGCATTATCCATCTACAGGCAAAACACTTGTGAATATGGTTAAGGACATCTACCACAATAAGAAACTCCCAGCAGTTCTTCCCCGTGACAGTCCACACCAGCTCATTCCCGTCTGCCTTAAAACCTGAAACATTTAGCAGAGAATGTCCGGACAATGCTGAGTGAACCAGCACTCATCACGTCCAAGGCGAAGATTGTTTCCATGACATATGTCATAAAGGGTAGGTCCTTCTTTTATTGTGCACCTGTTGTTTGAGGGTGTGTGCATTATTATGCTGGTTTTAGAAGAGCCAATGGATATTGTGATAAGGGGATTGAATGACACTCTGCGTCAAATCATGACAATCACCCCCTTGGTATAATATCAGTGCAAACGTGTTATTGTGGCTCTTATTCTTCCCCTTAGTTTTCAAAGAATTCTACAGGCTTACCTGACCTTTGAAGGTCTTTGTGACCACAGCTACACATTTGCATGTGTTTCATGCGGCTATCATCCTGTGACTGTGGTTATGGACCTGCACAAGGTGTGTGTGTGTGTGTGTGTGTGTGTGTGTGTGTGTGTGTGACCACATATTCGACTTGCACAGTGTATGGTATGACGGTAATTTTCTTGAAAGTGAGCAGTATTGAGAAACCACCAGCAGATTTTGATGGCAAGGTGGATGCAGAAGAGTTCTGGGAGAAGGTGGCAATGGAAGTGATTTCCCGTGGATTGGTGCCCAGTGAGTACATGAACTATTCCTCACAGACATTTTTAATTATTTGGTCATGTGCCAATATGATGGCATTAATCTTGCGTTTGCACATTGGCAGGGTTGGTAACTTGAATCCCTGTTTATTCCGGCTGAAATATTGTCTTCCGTTAAAAATAAATCCTACATTTCATTCCATTGATATTCATAGATTATGTCTGCTATGTTCTCCCTCTCTTGCTCTCTCTCCCTCTTTCTTTTTGGCTTGTTCTTATAGGTGGATGGGCAGTGGTAACCTGTCCATGTGCCGTGGTCTACGCTGTCAAGTTCAATATCAGAGCTGAAAGTCCACGAGATTATACAGACATTCTGCTTTCCCTTAAACATTTTCCAAATGTCACACTCTACAATTTTGCCTGTGGTTTGGCAACCCACGCCATCCACAGAGTGCCAGAAACTTTCCAGCCGCATGGTGGCAGGTTGCTTGAACCTACAGAGAGCAATATCTCACGGGCCACCTCAGGTGAACTCAAAGTTACCTTAACATGGCTACATAACAAAAAGAAGGTGCCAAACAGTGATGGACACACTCTCACTGGGTCATTGGATTGCTACG
Organism: Sander lucioperca; assembly: GCF_008315115.2. Classification (NCBI taxonomy): domain Eukaryota; kingdom Metazoa; phylum Chordata; class Actinopteri; order Perciformes; family Percidae; genus Sander; species Sander lucioperca. The sequence goes on from NC_050176.1 coordinate 37,596,982, forward strand.
CTCTTTATGATCGTTTTCATGAAGATAAAACAAAGGACATGAGAGATGTCGTGCGAAAAGTAGAACCAGTTTTTTCCCCTCCGCCACTAGCCTTCTAAACAAGGCTCGGAATCCATCCTGACTCTCTCCACACCCCACCTCTGGCTCCTCATGCCACTGTACCTACTCTGCTGTAGCGTCCCTTTTCACTACTGTTTAACTTATTTTACTATTTATTTAAATTTATTTTATCGTTATTAATACGTACTGTGTGTATATGTTTATACTTATATTGTTTATATCTTTTTATCCTTCTTATATTTGTATGTGTGACATGCTCCAACAACACCATGACAAATTCCTCGTATGTGCAACGTACTTGGCAATAAAGCCCTTTCTGATTCTGATTCTGATTCTGGGACTGGTTCCAGAGATCTGTGGCTGGGTCAACAGCCAGTCTGCCGAACAGCTTTTCTCCGGGATGAGGCGGAATAACCATTTCCTGAACATGATGACCTCATCTTCACGTTTTCTTAATGAGAAACATTTTGCAGCATTATAACAACAACAAGAATGCTGTAACATGTGAACGATATGTGGCATTCACCAAAAAGTCTAATGCACAATATCCTTGAGCATCAAAGCAGAAAGCTGAATGAGATGCTGGTTTTGGTGATTTTCTATTTTTTTGTAATATAAAAGATCTATTTTTATCTTAAGGTCCACAATCTACAGACTCCTCCACACTTTGGTAAAGTTTGACCGATGACGACACCCTTGGAGCAGGTACGTCTATGTGTTATTCTGGTTGAAGCAGTACATACTTCATACTTTATACAGTTTTATGTATGAATCATTGGTGTTGTACCGTGTTGTGTGTTGATAGCTAATAACATTGTGTTAATGTCTTTGCAAACTTATCTTAGGTGCACAACCTCCAGACAACAGTAATGTGTCAGCAGAGCAAGGCCCAAGACCAGATGAAGAGTTGACCGATGTGGGTCCACAATCTACAGACTCATCCACACTTGGGGACACCCTTGGAGCAGGTATGTCTATGTGTTATTGTGGTTGAAGCAGTACATACTTGTTTCATGTATGAATCATTGATGTTGTACCATGTTGTGTGTCGATACATTAATAGCTGTCCAACTGTATAACATTTCACATAAGTATTGCTTTTGTACTTCATTAGTGTTCTCCCATTTTGTTTTTCGATCTCACTGTGCGGATCTCTCAAGTGTATGCTCAATAGAGGCCAAGAGGTCGTGTTGGTCCTTTGATTTGCACCGTGATCAAGAACAAGTGGTACTGTGATTGTTGATGGTCATAAAAGAAGACTTTTAAGTGGTCTTCGAAGTTTTAACTAAAAAGTACTTTGTGTTTTACAGCTACATTATGTCTTGGACCCCAAAAGACCGGGCCATGAACTCATAGTGCGCTACAACAAGACCTGCCTGACCCATTTAGATTTTGTTATATGGTTATTTCTGCACACTAGGCCTGTGTCAGCAGATGGAGTCAACCGTAAGTTGCTTGTGGCACATGGTGCTATGAAACTTATACCCAGGTGTCCGCATGTAATAATTAACTGACCTGTGTGCGTATATTTCTTCAGTGTTTTTGCCATGTCATTTGTAAATTATTCTCTGTTGTATTGAAGGAGGTGTGTGACACTGAAATCATGTCTCTTATTTGCACATTGCCACACCACCACACGGGGACGCGATCCCCGGGCGCAGGGACACGACCCGCGGTCTCTTTGGCACGCAACAACGGGGACATGAAACACCACAACAATGGGATGGTTGAGGTTAGGAAAAGAAGATACTGGGAAAGGAACCGTCACATGCAGGACACGCCAAAAACAACGGGACGGTTGTGGTTAGGAAGAGAATAACGCGGAAAGGAACTGCAACACGCCGGATGCGATCCCCGCTCTCCGGGGTGAAAGTCCTGTATTATTTGAACACACTTGCTGAAATTTATTTAATGCTTAGTAGAAAAGCTTCAAGACACCTCCTGTATGAAGAAACTAGTCGCACACATTGCTCAGCTGTGATTTTTGCCCATTCTTCCACACAAATTGTCTTCAAATCTTGGGTTCCGGGGGCTGAAGATCTGAAGATCAGAGTTCATAGAAGATCTATGAACTCTGATCTTCAGTTCTTTCCAGAGGTTTTCAATTGGATTCAAGTCGGGTGATTGACTGGGCCATTCTAACAGCTTGATTTTCTTTCTCTGAAACCAATTGAGAGTTTCCTTGGCTGTGTGGATCATTGTCTTGCTGAAATGTCCACCCTCGTTTCATCTTCAGCATCCTGGTGGATGGCAGCAGATTCTTATCAATGTCACGGTACATTTCTCTATTCATCCTTCCTTCAATTATATGAAGTCTGCCAGTGCCAGATGCTGAAAAACAGCCCCACACCATGATGCTCCCACTTCCAAACTTCACTGTTGGTATGGTGTTTATAGGGTGATGTGTAGTGCCATTTCTCCTCCAAACATGGTGTATGCTATGACAGCTAAAGAGTTCAATTTTGGTCTCATCTGACAGATTATATTCTCCCAGTATGTCATTGGCTTGTCCAGATGTTGTGCAGCAAACTTTAAGCGAGCTTCCACATGCCTTTTCTTGTGCGTGCAAAGAGGCCATGGCGGTTGAGTGCATTACTGACGGATTATGTCCAGTTAAAAGCAAGTACGTCTCACTGCAGCCCGCTTCTCTAACGCTATTACTGTGCAAGCCACAGGGATCATTTGGACCATTTCCATGTAGTTACATAGTCACTGATATGGTCATAACCACTACAGTGCTCAATTACCTATTTTTGAGGGGGAAATGCACTACAATTTTTCGTTGCGAAGGCATGACCTGTCCTCTGGAGGACATAGCCAGACCACCGGGCTCTCCATGGATTGTTGTCGGCAGCGGGAGGCGACGAAGCCGGCAAAAGCAGAAGCGAGGATGCCAGTCGGGCTAAGGACACTACCACACATGCCTCCACTCCCACCAATGCCCAGGGCTGGACTGGCCATCTGGCATACCGGGCATTTTCCCGGTGGGGCAACGCACTTTTGTGCCGAATCGCCGATATAATTTATAGGCTTTTTCTTTTTTTTTGGCCGCGCTGGCCCATAAAGAACTGACAGCAGCCCATTGGTTAATTGTCTTTATTGGCACTGGCCTGACCCAATCAAATCCAGGAACCCCCTTCCCTACTCCCGGCCCTGAGACACGAGCTGTAATAGTTCAACCCGTTCTCATTCCGAACTCGTAAAATAAGGACGTTTGGACAGTGGCTGTCAGCGTTACACAAACACGCTGAAAGACGTTTCAGCGTGTTTGTGTAACACACCGGGAGGAACAGCAGTTAGATAGGATTAAGCGAGTAGTATGTAAGGGCAAATTTCCGCATAAGGAGGTTGGCTGGGGGGGTGGATGGGTCAAACACAGGACTTTCACCCAGGACAGCGGGGTTCGCGTCCCACTTGTCACGCTTGCTATAGTTGCTTTTTTCTTTCCTCCCGCGTATCACAGAACTGTACGCCCACCCACGACCCTTTCCTAAACCCAACCGTCCCGTAGTTCCCACATGTCACGGAACCGTAAGCCCACCCACGACCTTTTCCTTAACATAACTGTGTCAAAAGGGACGGCAATAGTCTCGACCAAGCGCGTTTACTTAAAGCGCTAAAAGAGACTTTTAGCGTCAATAAGAAGGACAAAGGCACCTGACCAAGCGTCCATATTTTACGAGATGAGTGTGAGAACGTGTTGAATAGTTATGCTTATGCTGGAAGTTTAGCATCCACGTTAAAATGGACAAACAACCACCAAAGCGCAAGGGAGGTGCAGAGAAATTACGGGAGAAAAAGATTACGAATCTTTCTGATATGTTTGGGGCTGTAGTAGCTGCTTCAACATCAGCATTACCTCAAGTAGAGGAAGGAGGAGAGGTGGCTGGCTATACAGAGAAGCAGAAACAACATCATGACAGGGAAGAAGCCGAGGAGGAGGAGAGTGACCACGACAGGGCCATGGGATCGAGTGAGGAAAGATGGAAAGTAGTGGGGAGTAGTTGACGACGTGGTAAGGAGTGGGCAAATTAACAGGGACTCTCTCTCTCTGTGTGTGTGTGTGTGTGTGTGTGTGTGTGTGTGTGTGTGTGTGTGTGTGTATTTTGTGCGCCTCACATCATAACGACAACAAGCAGTTTGGCTGTTACATTAAAGTTAGTGGCTCTCAGGTAACCTAACTGCTTAAGCTTACATTGAAAATGCTAGCGGTTGGCCTGTTGGGTAGCTGAAAACTCTGTGTGATCTATAAAATCAGTGTTGATACAAGCATCAGTGTTCCTTGAATTGTTTAATTAGCTTCTCTTGTATTGGTGCTCTTTTCCAGGGCATATACTACTCTCAGCTATATTGTAGCTTTTGGGAAGGGTTATGGTTATGGTTATTGTATTTAGCAGACACTTTTGTCTAAAGCAACAAAATATGAATCTTACAATAGTTAAAATTAACAGTAAACAGTTTTTAAAAGTTGCTAAGCCAATATTAAGCAAAATAGTAATAATAACAATAATGGCAATACAATATCAAATATCAATAATAAAAAAATAAACAAATACCATAAATATACAAATCATAACTAAGAATTAATTAATTATTTAAGTGTAAGATCAACAAATAAGTCTTGAGACGCCTCTTGAAGGATCCAAAACTATCATATGAACGCAGAACACTAGGCAACTCATATCATAGAATGCACGCATATTTTAAGAGGACTGTCTGCAGGGAATGTGTCTGACCAATCACGGTGGGTGTGGGCTGCCTGGGCCAAAAATGCCAGGGCCGATTTCTTTTTTTCTTTTTTTTTTTTTTTTTTTGTCCCAGTCCAGCCCTGTGTAAGAAGTAAGTTATACTGCCTCTCTTAACTGACTTTGTTTCATAGCAAATAACGTTATCTCACATCCCGTTCGCTGTTCAGGTCGCCACTTCAGGCTGCGGCCGACAGTAACGTTACACATCGTGGATGAAATTGTTTGTAAAAGTCGTATTGTTTTGGGGATAATGACATGGCTGGATAGCTAGCTTACTGATTGCCAACTGTACACAATGTGATTGACTTCAGATCTTGCTAGCATAGCGTTAGCTTTCTGGCTTGTAGCTGAGCGGACTATAAATATCTCCCGTTGCTAAGGGAGGCAAGTCGTATCTAAGGTCCTTCCTATTTCCTGGAGGAGTGAACGTTTGCATTGCATAAGAACCTTATAGGATGGGAATGATTGTTCCAGGTATTAGTCAAACCGTCATGCGTAACCAGGGAAACAGTTATTGTTTGTAAAAACTTTAGATTTCGATTGGAAAACTAAGTAAAATATAAACTGTTTTAAAAATGTTATTTGGCAAGTGACCATGGTATAAGCGGGTTAATGCCCTTCGAGGTGTCCATTGTCAGGTATTAATGGACCTTGGCGGAGGCAACCATCCGACGCGCACCGTCGTCCATTAATACCTGACAATGGACCCCTCGTTGGGCATTAACTCTTACATAAACAGACCTTTAATTAGTTGTAAGAGTATGGAAGCTGGTGGTTTAAGATAACAACATCACCAACAATGTATGCTCTGCTCGACAGCAGGAAAATAAAGGACCAGATGTTTTTGCCTCTTTTTATAGTGGTTTTTAACTATTTGAATGTCAAGGGATAGGAAAACAACACAACTTGTTACATTTTTTGATATTTGTTCCCTTGCAAGAACATTCCAGGGACAAATTTTTCCCAGGAATAGAAAAATTTGGTCCAACACCTGGTTGGTGGTTGTTTTTTCCTTCATGCTTGCACAGATCACTGAACACAGTGGGGGTAGTTGAGAGTTTGGGCATGAATTGAAATGCCTCGGAGTGCGGAGTGTGCAGAAAGCCTTAAATTTGGCATTGACTCTTGTGAACCCCCACTGATATAATATGTTTATTCTGTGCAATGAGGCAGTAAAACATTGCTAATGAACTAAGCCGCCACCAGCTTGAGATTCCAACCTCCTGTTGAAAATCAGTCTGAAGTAACACATTAAGCACTTTCTGCATCGCTGGACTGGGCTGCATTTTGATTTTGGCCACTAAACAAAGAGCGAGAGGCAGATACTACACAAACACAGGGAGTGGATGCAATCAAATCACATGCTATATTAGCCAAGGCACTGCTGGGGGAAGAACAGACCAGCAGTGACAAAGCACTCTAAGGGGGAAGAAGTGGGGGCAGACTGAGGAAAAGATGGGACGATTGAGGAAGAAAAAGAGGGTTAGCATTGGCTAAATATATTATTGCACCAAGTCACGGCCTTGCCATGTGCAGAAATAAGTGTCAAACATAATTCAAATAATTTATATTTGACTTGGTATTGTTTAAAACTGTATTTATTATTATTATTATAGAGGAAGATTGACAGCTCTAATAGGCAGAGAGCGTGAGAAGAAAAGGGTCCAAATTGAACATTTGCACACTACAAAAAACCACGCCACATACAATATTAAATGAAGTTAACTGTCCATACAATATATTAAAATGAGCTATTTAAATTAGCTGGATACATGGTTAAACATAATTTGCCCCTACCAGTGTATTGCTGTGTGTATTTCATCCATAGCAATCCCCACCAATTGGTCCTAAAACGTCCCAGTTAGATAGTAAATGGCATAAACATGTTCTTTGTGAATCTTCACAATTATTCCCCAAAAGAACCAAGCAGGCCTGCCTTGTTGCACAATCCAAATTGTCTTCAAAACTTGCCATTTTCAGCGTGTAGCTTGCTAGCTCGAAGTTTGTTGTTGTTTCCAGAAGCAAACAGAGTTTGAGAATGGCAACACACCGAGAGGGGAAGGTGAGGGACATTGCGCCAGATGTCAGGAAATTATCCTGGAAAAGACTTATACATCCCCAGAGTCAGGAAACGGGCAGGAAGCATCACTACAGACCCATCACACCCTAGTCTTGCATTGCCAGAACTATCTCCACAGCACTATGTCAGCGCTGGAGTATGGTCTGGCTGCACAAGTTAACATTCTGGTATAGGTCTGGACCAGACTGTCTGGTATACTGTATATAACAATCGTCTTTAGTGGCGCTAAGCCCCAAATGCAGCGAGATGTGCCCTTGCAAAATAAATAGCAGAGATAGTGGAAGGGGACATTCAGCACCTGAACTGTACATCTGGTAAGCCATACTAATCACACCTTGGACACAACCTGTTCCAATGTCTGCCCTCTGGTAGGTGCTAAAGAACACTTTATGCCAAAATAACCAGAGACCAAAATAGTTTCTTCACATCACATGTTGTCACTCTGATAGTTATTTTTCTAAGCATATATTATAAACACTATAGTCTATATACTGCACTGTCATATCCACATTCCACTGTGTATATAAAGCAACCTGTTCCATTGATCATCCCATATTTATTCCAGCACCCTTTGCACTCTGATCCATTGCACTAGTGTTGTTTTTATATAGATACTTTAACACATTTCGTACATAGTTATTATATGTATTTTAATTCTCTTCAGGCTGTAGTTACTTTTTTTGACATTCAGTTAAGTGGGCAAATCTTACCAGTTTTGTGATACATTGGGAGAATACAGTAGAATGGTACACTTTATATTCTGCTTACATTATGTATGTTTTGCTGGCGATAGTCTGTACCACATTTTTGTGCATGGTAGTCTGTACTTTTGTTTTACTCATTCAGGGAGTCAAACCAGCAACCATTCTGTTACAAGGCCCCTGCTCTCCCCCCAGGCTACTGCTGTCCTCAATGCAGTCAGAGAAACTATTAGAGAGGAGAGGGAGCAAAGTTCTGCATACATGATCTAATGTGAATCAGTGCCTGACTGAAAGAAAATCCTTGTTGACATAACCTAAATGGCTAGTCAGTGTGATGAGAGAGAGAGAGAGAGAGAGAGAGAGAGAGCTAAAGTTCAGGCAAGAAGAGAGTTTCGAGAGATAGAAAAGAGAGAGTTGAAAAGTTCTTACTTTCTCACCATTTGTGCTGCATGAGAGCTCAACTCAGTTTCTTAAATTACTTCTGCTTCGACCAGATATTATAAAAGTTGAGTCAGAAACATTCAAAATGCAAATGTAGTGAGTGTAGCTCCAGAGCAGCTTTCCTCAGTGTGTCTGTCTTTCCTGTGACTGAAATATAACTGTAAGCATTTAACCATGCCTGCTTCATCATAGACGCCAGAGATGGGGACTCGAGTCTGAGACTCGGACTCGAGTCACACTTAAGTCGCACAAACAGTGACTTCAGATTTGACTTGCGACTCGACCCAAAAGGCTTCAGACTTGACTCGGACTCGAGCTTCGAGACTTGTTAACAACCTATTTTCATGCAATTATTGCTTTTTAAATCTAAATTTATAGGCCAGTCACTTGCTAATGTGAAAGAGACGTTACATTTAGCATATATTGTCACAGGACTCTGTAAAAAAAATTGTGGAAAAAATGCCTTGGTTACCTTGTTTCAAGCCATTCTAGCGTGGTATAGAAAGCCTGCAGGAAGACTCAGCTCGATATGTGCCAGTTCTCATTAATATTCAATGAGCTAAGCTGCTTGACTCTGATTGGCTAACAGCTAGCCAATGAGAGCCTGGCTATCAGCATCCTTTACCCAGCGCAACTGGGCAAGCTCATGAATAGTAATGAGCTCAGGCAACACCACGTCAGACTGACCAGCTTTTGTAATTGGCCTGATTTCTCTGCTTATTTCTTTTCAGTGGCTAGAGCTGACAGAGGAGGTAGCAGTTAATTTTCACATTCACGACATAACACAAACACATATGGACCTAACGTATTTCAAAAAATGCAAGTAAAAACGGTTTTGTGTGGCAGGGCACCTTTAATATTTCACCAGGTCCGAGGGCTAGAGGGATGTGTTAAGTAGCAGAAGATTAGACTATACGATGTCCTAAATTGGAGACCCAATGTAAGTTCTGGATGTAACAAAATTAATCTAGCTCCATTAAAGCAGACGTGATAACTTTCAATACAGATGTTTCCCTCGAACTTAGAACACTAAAAAATGGAATGCATGATGAGGTTGGGCTTTACAGTGTGACGGACAAAATGAAATGAGTAACACAGACAATAATGTATTCTTTGGTGCAGATACCAAAATGTTGAAAAATACAGTTATGAAATTGAAGTAGACCCCATAAAGTTATCCTACAACTGATTTTGATACTGTACTGTATGGATGGTAGCTACAGGACATGCTTTGAATTCATAAGATGTAACAATACAGTGTTAGGGGCAAGATCAGATGACCAGAGACTTGACTTGGACTCGTGGCAAAAGACTTGAGACTTGACTTGGACTCGAGCTCAAAGACTTGAGACTCGACTTGGACTTCCAATTAATGACTTGTGAACATCTCTGATAGACGCACACTGATGGTTAACTGCTTCCTGCTGGCCAATTACTGGAAAAATCAGATGATGATCAGCTGATCTCATTTAATTTCTGACCCCATCTCTACCGAGCTTCATTATTCACGCCACACCTAAACAAGCTCAATCAGATACCGTAAATGGAGAGTCTCTTCACTAATGCATGTCAGCTAGTTTATTTTCCTCTTATCAGGAGTTCACTGTGCATTTATAGCATCATCACAAGTTTAGTGTGAATTGTCAAATTGACTTTTGAATTGAATTTGATGCATCACTGTGCTGAAATGAAGTCTTGTCGTCATATGTCTGCTGTCATTTTACAGGCACCATGAGGGGAGGGACCAGTTAGAGTTGAAACAGTTAGAGGTGTATCTATTATGAAACATGCTAAATATTTTGGGTAGCAGAGGCACTGAGTTGTTATAATTGATCACACTTTGTTTAACTTTGACTCCACGCTGACTGGGTTCTTCTTGTTTCTCTGTCCTTTGGGTGATCCAGTTTCCTTCCATAGTCCAAAGACATTCAGGTCTGGAGAAGTGGACATTTGTATGAAGCTGTAATAGATTCATGTCTTTGTATTGTCGTCTTATTTTTTTTTTTTGTACGTTTGAATATGTTTTTTATCTTGCACTCCTGACTGTATATTAAGTTTCCCATTTGGGACAAAAAGTGACTGAACTGAACTGATCACATATTCGCGGACATGCACAAATCACATTTTCAGGTTGTAGCTACAGCTTTTGAACATGAACCACCCAGTAGTTTAAATTAACTTCAGTAAATTCACTCTCAAGTATTGTACTTAAGTGCAGTTGTGAGGTACTTACTTAACTTGAGCATCTCATTTGTGCTACTTTATACTTCAGCTCCACTACATTTGAAATGGAGAAATTGGAACGTTACTATTTCACGAACTGTCATGACACTGGGGGAGATGGTGACAACACGATCCGCGGTCTCTGGGGGACACAACAACTGGGAAATTAAACACCGCACGCCGGCAACACCTGCCATGACACGGGGCTGCTCTGGGGGATGTAACAACGGGGACGCCACACGCGGTAGACGGTGACAACAACGGCCGCCGGGACACGATCCGTGGTCTCTGGGGGACGCAACAACGGGGAAATTAAACGCAGCACGCCGGCAACGACAACGGCGACAACAACAGGGGACGCGCTACAATAACAGGACGGTTGTGGTTAGGAAAAGAAAGACGGGGAAAGGTTGTGGTTAGCAGAAGAAGAACGCGGAAAGGAACTACCACACGTGGGACGTGATCCCCGGGCTCCGGAGTGAAAGTCCTGTGTTTTTTGACCCATCCACCACCCCAACCTACGTCCTTGCGCGGATTTTCGGCTTTTCAATACTACTCGCTACCATAATCGTGCTGTTATCACGTAATATGCTTCCCATTCAAATACATTAGTTTAAAATTCGTGCTCACCAACACGATAAAACCCAGAAAAACGTGTCCCTGTTGTTATGGTTTCGTACTTTTCTGTTGTCTGTATTGTTTGTGTATGTTTTTCCTGTGTTCTCTGTCCTCCCTTGTGTTTAGTGTTGTGTCAAGTTTCTGTGTTTAGTTGATGTCATGTTTTCTGTCTGCTTTTTCTGTTTCCTGTTTTATTTTGATAGTCTGTTTTCTGCCTTGTCTTGTCCTGCTTTACTTTGTGTTTTCCCGCCTGTGTGATTGTCTGATGTGCTCCACCTGTTTCCCAGCCCTGGTGTCACCTGTCCTGGGTCTTCACGTTACCCAGTTTATTTAGCCCCTGTGTTTCTTTTGTCTCTTGTCGGATCATTTTGTGTCCTGGTGCCGTCAGTTTGTGTGAGTTTGTGTGTTCTCCGTGTCTGTTCTGGTCCGTTTCTTCCCCTCCTGTATTTCCCTGGTTTTTGACTCCCTTGGTTTGTTTTTGGATGCCTTTTCTTGTTTTGGGAATCGTTTTTTGCCTGCCTCTTCATCCGGGACTCCCTTTGTTCATTTTTGTGTTTGGACTAATAAATCAGACCTAACAAACCTTCTCCTGCCTTCCTGCCTGCCTCTCACTCTGCGTTTGGGTCCACTATTCCTCACTCCACATAACACCTGTAGACGAATCAATAGATTAAATAACGTCACCATTTCACGAACTGTGGCAATATTTGATAATAGTTGGAAACGGGAAATAGAAAAACTTAAATAAACAAAATAGGCGATATCTTCCTAATTGAACGTTTCCAAAGCTTCATTATCATAGTGCAGAGTGTGAGTTTTAATTTAACTTTGGGATTCAGGTTTGTTCAAGAACGAAAAAACAAAACCTGACAATAAGCTAATTTCTACATCAGTAGTGGAAGAAATATTCAGATTCTTTACTTGAGTAAATGCATCAATACCACAATGTAAAATTATTCCATTGCAAGTAAACGTCCAGCATTCACAATCTTAAGTAAAAGTGCACAAGTATATTAACAACAACATGGACTTAAACTATCAAAAGTAAACTACATATTTAGCAGGAGTGAGTGTTATTATATCACATCTTCGTTACTGATGCATCAAGTAGTATGTTATTGTTATGTTATTGTATTTTGGTTACTACAAGTGGCCATATTTGGACAAATGCGGGGAGGATGGGCGCCCTGGTAGCTCACCTGGTAGAGCGTGCGCCCCATGTACCAAGGCTCAGTCATTACCGCAGTAGCTTGGTGTTCGAGCCCGACCTGTGGCCCTTTGCTGCATGGCTTCCCCCTCTCATTCCCCACTTTCCTGTCTCCAACTGTAGGGTTCCATTAAAAGCCAAAACTTTTCTCTTCAACGGCGCTGCGCTAAACGCTAAGCTAAATGCTAAGCTAAACACTAAACTAAACACTGATGCAAGTCATCCAGCAGAGTTTTACTGGCAGGTAAACGCCGACCTTCTGGCACTGGTGCTGTTAGTCAGCATGTATGGCAGTCCACAGAGCTGGTTGAAAATCAGCAGACTTTCAATCAGCAGACCTAGCTAGCAGAGATGTTCACAAGTCATTTTTTGGAAGTCCAAGTCAAGTCTCAAGTCTTTGAGCTTGAGTCCAAGTCAAGTCTCAAGTCTTTGAGGGGCAAGTTCAAGTCAAGTCTCAAGTCTTTTGCCACAAGTCCAAGTCAATTCTTAAGTCTCTGGCCATCTGATCTGTCCCTAACACTGTATTGTTACATCTTACAGTGTTGGGGAGTAACGGAATACATGTACTGGCGTTACGTATTGAGAAGACAAATTATGAGTAACTGTATTCCGTTACAGTTACAATTTAAATAGTTGGTATTTAGAATACAGTTACATTGTTGAAATCAATGGATTACATGACAATACTTCTCTGTTTCACGAGTTTATCCACTCTCTAAATAAATTAAGGCAACATTTCTATCTTGGAAATTCAAACAGCATTTCACATTAAAGAAAGAACAGGGAGAACGAAATATAGCTGTGCAATGCAACCTCTGCTTGCCAGCAACCAAGCTCTTTTCAGTGTCCAAATGACTCCACCTCCAACCTGAAGAAGCATCTTAAAGTAAGTTTTTTTTAATCACCTGCTGTAGTTTTACTGGTCACCTTGCTATTTTACAGTTGCATTAGGTAGCTACCTGCTTAGTTGACGTGCAACTTTGCATTCTCCTATGTGCTGATTTACTAGCCCCAGAGCCATTGAAAGACTTGACTAGCCCCGTTTGACATGCTAGCTAACGTTAGCTAAAATTAGCTCGTGGTAGCTTAGACTGCGGTTAGATTTTTGTAGAATGCAGTTCGGGACTACAAATACAAAAATCTATCTGCTTGTTTAGGTACACATTCAGCCAGTTGGAATAGAAGAACACACCAGAATAGGCCTGTTTAGTAAGCTGTATGTGATGGTCGCCTTCCTACACTTATAAAATGCAATTCAATGTGGAAGTAATCCAAGTATTCAGAATACGTTACTCAGATTGAGTAACGTAACGGAATACGTTACAAATTACATTTTTGGGCATGTATTCTGTATTCTATAACGGAATACGTTTTGAAAGTATCCTTCCCAACACTGCATCTTATGAATTCAAAGCATCATGTCCTGTAGCTACCATCCATACAGTACAGTATCAAAATCAGTTGTAGGATAACTTTATGGTGTCTACTGCAATGCAATCTGAAGAAACACAAATTAAGAACTCTGTTTCAGTTTCATAACTGTATTTTTCAACATTTTGGTATTTGCACCAAAGAATACATGTTTGTCTGTGTTACTAACTGGCTGTAAAACCCAACCTCATCATTCATTAAATGTTTCAGTGTTCAAAGTTTGAGGGAAACATCTGTATTGAAAGTTATCACGTATGCTTTAATGGAGCTATCTTCATATTGTTACATCCAGAACTTACATTGGGTCTCCAATTTAGGACATTGTATAGTCTAATCTTCTGCTACTTAACACATCCCTCTAGCCCTTGGACCTGGTGAAATATTAACCTAAGTCTGTCACATCATATGGATACAACTATAAAGATACAATTTGCCTGTTCCCAGCATTAGCACAACACTTTGCGATGGTTAGCTTGTTACCTGTGACGATATATGGTAAATAACGTCTCTTTCACATTAGCAAGTGACTGACCTATCTGGGTGCATTTTGAGATGCCTGATGAAGTTTGACGTTGTTGATCCGGCATCATTTATCTTGGTGCCACACACCTTGCTTACTGCCACTGTTTACAAAGTTATTGAAAGCAAAACTAATGACAAAAGGCACAACTCCGGGAGGACTTGGTGTCGCCATTGTATTGAGCTAAAAGAGTCTCAATAAAGATAAATGCACACACTACATTCACATATGCACACACAGGATTCATACATGCACACACATGATTCATAAATACACACACAGCATACACAAATGCGCACAAAATTCACAAATACACACACAACATTTAAAAAGCACAGAAGATTCACAAATGCATACAAAATTCAGAAATGCACACAAAATTCAGAAATGCACACAAAATTCAGAAATGCAAACAACATTTACAAATGCACACAAGATTCAGAAATGCACAGGACAAGATTCAGAAATGTATTTCTGATGCACACACAAATATATCTTGATTTACAAACTGCTTGCGGTCTGTGAACTTCACTACATTTGTGTGTGAATTTTGCAAGTATATCTCGCTGCAATCTGCGGGAAGGCGGGGCTTGTTCTGCAACCAATCAGATATCTCCCTTGTTTTAGCCAATCACAAGAACGCACCACACGTTGGGGACAGAGCCATACAGATAGTAAGAGTTGCGACACTCGTTGATCTCACTAGCGGGGTGGTCACGTGGTTCATGTAAGCCTGTATAGTTCCAAACACACGCAGCGCTGTCATGTTCTACTATGGGACTGACAGCAGCGATTGCTATATTGAATGGTAAATATAAATAAAAACACATACCCATGTACTTGTTTGATTGTTATTGCATATTTGTAAATGCCAGTTTTATATTTGGAGTGGTAGGGTGACAACTGAAAGCTATATGTATAGATACGTTTTTAAGTTTTGGAGGGAAAGCTTCACGTCCATGTTAGCATGGGTAGCACTAGGCTACTGTCTTGTATTGTCCTTCGTGTCACGGGGGCTTGTTTAGTTTATTTACATTTTGTATTAGCGTGTCCAAATGCGTTCGTTCTGATATGTCTGGGACCCCCCCCGTGCCAGTTCACGTTAAATGACATCACATAGTATGCGAGGGTCACCGGGGGACCCGAAGCTCAACGCCAGGCCAACGCAAAAACGTGAAAAATAAACTAAGTCCCGGGGACCCGAAGGACAACACAAGGGTTAACCTTAACCTTACTACATCTTTTTTTTAAATCAAAGATGATTCAAGATGTTCTTTTTTGCACATCTGGACTATTGTATTTTCCTTGATTTTGCTTGTAATTCCGATTCACTTACCCGTGGTCAGAGCGATTGAGAAAGCAGAGTAGCAACAGTCCATTCAGCATTTAGTGTCCAGCCCACTTCTTCTGATGAGGCAGGAGTTGACCACACAACCATGATCATTTTAAGACTAAGCCATACACAAAGTATCACATATATTAAAGAATAACAACTCATTACACTTGGATGAATAAATGAAATGTACTTTTTTTTATTAAACAATGAGTGACACAACAAGAACAAGTACAGAAAAAAGGAATACAGTGGAGAAAGGAGACAATTAAAAAAAAAAAAAAAATACAAATAAGATTTACCGCTGGCACCACTGGTTATAAAACCCTTCAGCAAATGCACATTCTACTGCCTAACATCCGCACGCTGCAAAGGAGGATGCAGCATGTAAAGCTGGAGCCAGGAGTTTTGGGGGTTAGTGTTTGTGATGCTGAGTGTTTAATAAAACAAATCCTATCCACATATATCAGGCTGAGGTTTGTGGAATAAAAAACAAGTGGGAAATAGCATGAATAAGAGCAACAAAGTAGAGCCAGGGGTATCAATAAATAAAACACCAGCACCAGCTAGGGTTGCTCGAATATGGAAAGAAATATGATCATAATTATTTCGGTCAACATTGAAATCACGATAATTTAACACGATTACTCGCTGACTTCTGGAAAGATGTTGCAATTATTGAACTTAAACAGTGGAAAACGTTAAATAAATCAACAGTAAAAAAAACAAAAAAAAAACACAACTGTGAAATTTGCCTTAATACTTTTTCATATTTGAACTTTTGTCATTGTCATGTCACTTACTGATATTTTTTGTGTGGAATAATTTCTATTCATACATGTAATCCAACAGCCCTTTCAAGGGTATAATTAAACAAACGCAACCTTATTTCTAGACACACAGTACTCAGCTGACTAGCTAACACCGTCAGGTTCAGCAGATAAAACCTAAATAAAATCCGTCCTTAATCAACTTTAATGATCCTAGTAATCCAACATCAATAACTAACTAAATAAAAGTTGTCAGAGATTCACTACTGAACTTCGTAATTGTTGGTGTAGCGATACCTTCACAGCTGGCGAAGTCAAGCTAACAAAGGAGCTAACAAACTAGCAGGCAATCGGTCGGCTACCAAGATAAAAATATATATAATTACGCTGTGCACACATACAAATAAATATCAGTATATGCATCATAAAGGGCCTCTGATAAAATATAGACAGTTGACAATTCAAAAGAGGTAGCTATTTAATCAACTTACCTCAGAAGTTACTCCACGGCCAGCAATGAAAATGAATGATGTCCGACACTGTGAATGGATTGTTTGGAACTATAAGAGACTGCATACCCCGGAAGTAGGTGGCAAAAAGCGTTCAACAGAGTCCAATCATGGATGTATTAAGAGAACAATGGGAGTGTCGCCACAATGGGAGTGTCACACTTTGTATTTAGGTTTTATCTGCTGAACCTGACGGTGTTAGCTAGTCAGCTGAGTACTGTGTGTCTAGAAATAAGGTTGCGTTTGTTTAATTATACCCTTGAAAGGGCTGTTGGATTACATGTATGAATACAAATTATTCCACACAAAAAAATATCAGTAAGTGACATGACAATGACATAAGTTTAAATATGAAAAAGTATTAAGGCAAATTTCACAGTTGTGTTTTTTTTTTTTTTTTTTTTTACTGTTGATTTATTTAACGTGTTCCACTGTTTAAGTTCAATAATTGCAACATCTTTCCAGAAGTCAGCGAGTAATCGTGTTAAAGTGCCCATATTATGAAAAAATCACTTTTTCTGGGATTTGGGGAGTTATTTTGTGTCTCTGGTGCTTCCACACACAGACAAACTTTGAAAAAAATCCATCCATGCTGTTTAGAGTGAGATACGGTTTCTGAATGTGTCCTGCCTTCAGTCTCTGGGTGAGCTGTTCAAAATCGGCACGGCTTGTGACGTCACAAGCCGAAACGAGCAGGCTAACCGCAACCATTAGCTCGTAGCTAATGCTAACGCTAGCATGCTACCTCGTTCTCAATAGCAAAGCACTGCTACAACACACACAAGTTCACCATAATCTACAAAAGAACTACTTACATGTGCGCCCTCATTTAGAAGTCTCCCAGCTAAACCTGCCTTGTAACTGACCAAAGTTGTAGAAACAGCCTTTCTTTTACTGTCTATGGAGCTAGCTAGCTGACATGATCTACATCTGAACTACTGGGCATGTGCGAGTGCAATCAAAGATAGTACAGAAGAAGAAAAGAGGTCTCACTCTGTAGCTAAAACAGAGACCAGCTGAAAAGAGGAGCTGCAGCAGTGAAAGAGAGCACTGCAGTACAACAAAAATATGGTGTTTTTTGAAAATTAAATCATGTAAACCTATTCTGGTACAACATTAAAATACAATTATGAACCTGAAAATGAGCATAATATGGCTGCTTTAAATTATCGTAATATTCAATATTGACCGAAAAAATTATGACTATATTTCTTTCCATATTCGAGCAGCCCTAGCTGGTGCTGGCGACGGCTGCTGAAATATGAGGCGACTGGAGGCTGCAGACGGTGTGCCGGGGATGGAGAGGCCAAAGACATCCATGGCAACCAGTAAAGTGTTTGGCAGTGGACTAGATGTTATGACCTTAGTTGAAGAAGTCTGCTGGGTTGAAATTGCCTTCTTAGTCTGACTCTTGCTGCCAAGGTACCCCTTATCACGGTTGTTTACCTTCCTCTCAGCCCGGATGCACTTTGATTGTCATCACATGTTTATATTTGACAGTGTCAGTATTTCTGTTTTAATCTGTGCACTTTGCTTGGATCCTTAACCTCAGCCTGATATATGTGGAGGATTTTTTTTGTTAATTAATCACTTATACTATTCCCCCCTGTTCCTTCACTTTGTTCTTGTTTTTCAAGTAAGATACACAGCACACCTGTTCACACATTTGTTGTTCTTTTTCCACTCATGACTAACTTTGTTTTATTTATTGATACCCCTGGCTCTACTTTGTTGCTCTTATTCATGCTATTTCCCACTGTTTTTTATTCCACAAACCTCAGCCTGATATATGTGGAGAGGATTTGTTTTATTAAACACTCAGCATCACAAACACTAACCCCCAAAACTCCTGGCTCCAGCTTTACATGCTGCATCCTCCTTTGCAGCGTGCGGATGTTAGGCAGTAGAATGTGCATTTGCTGAAGGGTTTTATAACCAGTGGTGCCAGCGGTAAATCTTTGGTATTGTTTTTTTTTTTTAATTGTCTCCTTTCTCCACTGTATTCCTTTTTTCTGTACTTGTTCTTGTTGTGTCACTCATTGTTTAATAAAAATGTATTCATCCAAGTGTAATGAGTTGTTATTCTTTAATATATGTGATACTTTGGGAACTGGCACGGAGGGGGTCACAGACATATCAGAACGAACGCGTTTGGACACGCTAATACAAAATGTAAATAAACTAAACAAACCCCTGTGACATGGTCAATGCAAGACAGTAGCCTAGTGCTACTCATGCTAACACGGACGTGAAGCTTTCCCTCCAAAACTTAAAAACGTATCTATACATATAGCTTTCAGTTGTCACCCTACCACGCCAAATGTAAAACTGGCATTTACAAATATGCAATAACAATCAAACAAGTACATGGGTATGTGTTTTTATTTATATTTACCATTCAATATAGCAATCGCTGCTGTCAGTCCCATAGTAGAACATGACAGCGCTGCGTGTGTTTGGAACTATACAGGCTTACATGAACCACATGACCACCCCGCTAGCGAGATCGAGTGTCGCAACTCTTACTATCTCTATGGCTCTGCAGTTTGTAAATCAAGATATATTTGTGTGTGCATCAGAAATACATTTCTGAATCTTGTCCTGTGCATTTCTGAATCTTGTGTGTATTTGTAAATGTTGTGTGCATTTATGAATTGTGTGTGCATTTCTGAATTTTGTATGCATTTGTGAATCTTCTGTGCTTTTTAAATTTTGTGTGTATTTGTGAATTTTGTGCGCATTTGTGTATCCTGTGTGTGTATTTATAAATCATGTGTGTGCATGTATGAATCCTGTGTGTGCATATGTGAATGTAGTGTGTGCATTTATCTTTATTGAGACTCTTTTAGCTCCATACCATTGTCAATGTATTTTTTGATATGTGAGTGCGTGCACATAGACATAGTGCATGTGTTACGTTGCACTTTATGGCAAAGGACAGGGGACATGCAGCTCATCATACGTTTCCCCAACATATATGCGTCAATAAGTCAGGGTGCAAGGGCCCAAGATCACAAAGCTGCATGGAGCTATGACACCATGTTCATTACTGCTAGCAACCTTTGAGAGTGGATAGAAAAATAAACACAGATGTACAGCACAGTGAGAAAACAATATTTTCAAGGATTTTTTTTATTTTTTTACCGTAGAAACACTGTACATAAATTACTTTCTCTGAGACTAATATTGATGTACGGATAAGTGGAATTTCTCAATCTTCAAAATAAAAAAAGATCAACCCATAAAACATTGTCAACTCTCTGAAAAAAGATTGGTAGCATATGATGTTAACACTCTGTGTAAAGTTCCTGTTCTTTCCTTTAAAATGATTAAAGATGCCTTCCCAACCTTGTACACACACACATACACACAAAGAAAACTCCTGTATAAGAGTACGGAGACCCACAATCAATGAGAAAAACATCCACATCGATTTTTGATCTATTACTGTTACCCATTAAAGTCACTGATGGCAATGCACTGTCCCTTTAAGGAGAAACGAGCAAAAAACAAGGCGAGAAGCAACGATTAGTTACTACTCACAGCAACCCTGCCCCCCCCAAAGCCATGACAACATGTTTCTATTGCAAGCAATACTACTACCTTTGACCGATAAAAGCACAAGGTCTATGCATTATGAGGCTGAGTCACATTTTGCAGAAGTGAAGGACTCCTGGGCTGACAGGGGACCAGTGTTTTACAGGACCGGTGAGCCCACTCGGTCAATAAAGAATCAGAAACAGCCGTGGCATCATGGTCGCCCTGTTTCCTCACAGACCGCTGTTGATTGTAGTCTGAAACTGTACAATTTTTATAGACCTTGTAAAAGGACAGGGGATGAGAAGGAGTGGTTTCAGAACTGACCAAACAGATAATAGATAAGAAGGAAACAAAAAACACAACTCAAAGTTTAGTTTAGTTCAGATCATGGTCCATTCCGGTGGTGTTGGCGTAGTAATAGTAGTAATAGTGGTATAGGTAATAGTATGTAAACGGTTTTTTTTGTTCATTTTTTTTATATCCCCTTTTTGTCTGAAGCAAATGCAAGTTTATATATAAAAACAAAACAAAAAATCCAAACAGAAAATTTGTCTTTTTTTTTCTCCCCTCCTTCGTACAAATTGTAGTCCTTTTTTTTGTGCCTGTCTCTCTTAGAGAGCGTCCACAACAGTTCCAGTTCCTTCAGCCATGGAAACAATAGATCCTATAGACATGGCTCATCGAGGCCTATAACTCGGAGCGACGGGTCACACCCGGACCCACACAGACATGATACCGGCATCATCTGTGAGGGATCCACAGACATTTGTTATGTTGACAGCTCTGACAGTTTACAACTGTCTAAATGCTTGGGGGCTCATTTAGTTGTGATGGCTGCTGAAATGCTCAGTTGGCTACTTCAACAAGTCTTTACATCCCACTGTTTCACAGCTAGATAGCACACGATTATAGCACTCAGGTTAGCCCCCGCCTACCAGAGAGAGAGGGAGGGGCATGCGTGCAGGCTGTTTGAAGGCAGACGACAGGGCGAAAGAAAGAAAATATAGATAGAAAAAGAAATAGAGAGAGAAGGCATTGGTCAAACGACTGAACCTTCTTGCAGGCTCATGAAGACTGTTTTAAACCATCACAACTGTAGTTTCATAATGTTTCGGGTCGTTTGCGTTTAAGTGACAAATCCTACTTCACCATAAAACTAAATTTGCAAACATGGGGTCTCTTCAGTGGCTACTTTTGAGTCTCAAGACAGTCTGTGACATCCATTTTGTGTTAAAACTGAACTTTTTGTTAGTCTTTGACAGTCACAGGGGGTAGAAATTACATGTCGTTGATGCCGTGTTACCTCCTCCCTATCTCACTCTGCCGTAGGAACTGCATGTTGTTAGCGCTGTCGGCTAGCTCGGGGTACTGCTCTATGGACAAGACGTAGTAGCCATCGAAACCCAAAACCTTCCCGCTGCTCAGCAGCTGCCTTTTCTCTCCCTCCGTCCACAGCCGAACTCCTTCCTCCCCGTCTCTCACCCGTTGCTGTTCGCGGGCCCAGGCGCTCGCCAGCGCCCTTTGCCTTGCGTGCTCCAGGATTCGCGCTTTCTCCTCGTCCAGCGTCGTCCCATAACGCACGTGAAGTGCCAGAGCGCCGTACTGCAGCTCCACGTCAGCAAAGCGCCGCGTTCTCCCGTTCATCACCGTGGTAGACTGGGACACGGTGACATTCACACCGTTTTCCAGTGATTTTCTGCCTGAAGTGAGCCGCAGCGCGCTCAGGTCGTTCTCAGGCAGACTGGTCTTGATGAAGTAGTGCGTGTCTCGTCCCTCCACTGTATAATGTAGGTCTTCCAGGTAAAAGGCGTTGTTTAAGACTGCAGCCACTTTGATGCAGTCCTCATTGGCAATGTTGAGAGCATTGGTCACCACGCGGCCTTGGATCACGGCGAGCATCACTCCCTTGCCAATCAGAGACTTGACGGTGGCGAACCACAGCCAGGGTTTGCTGTGGTCTGAATGTCGCCGGCTGAGCTGGATTTCTGGCATGCGCTCAAAGGACAGGAAGGCCCGAGACTGACGAGTCACCTCCTGCTGGACACCTGAGATAGACTGTGGACGAGAGGAAGAGGAAGTCATGCCTGTGCCACTTGCTGTTTAAGACATTGCAAACATATAATAAGTACATTATGCAAACACCTCTTTTAAAGAACATTGCATTGTAATACAGAAAATAAGAAACAATGTATGGGTTGGTTACTTCATCTGTCCTCAAGCTCATATCTCACACAGATCTTTTGGCATTAAGACTGAATTTGCAGCCTGTCCAGACCAGCAGCATGTTTAGAGCTGCAGTTCTGACGACACATTGGTGAGGGGGAAGCATGTGTAGTCTATGTTTTATGTTTCAGACGGTAGGTTTATGGTCAAGTGGGTCAATCTATATAATCTTGATCCGTGACATTACGCTGTTTGTTGTGAGAATGTTAAGTACGGTTGGGCATCGAGAACCGATTCCTACTTGGAATCGGTTAAAAAATTACGATTCCAGTAGAATCGTTTCTTTATTGGAATGGTTTGGAGGATTTGGTTTCAAATCTGATCATCGGTTCCCAATTTAACATGCGCAAGTTTTGGTTTCCGTAGCGACCAGGCACTTGTTGTGTTACAGCCTTGGAGCACAGTATGCGGCGCTCTAGCGTGGCTTTATTTTACATTGACAAAGCCCCGTCAAACTGCAACCCACCATTGAATCAAAATAAAACTTTCCTCTTATTTGTGAAAACAGTCATGTGACCCGTTTCAACTCCACCCCTCAAAGAATCGGAATCGAGAATCGATAAGAACCGGAATCGAAAGGAAGAATCGCAATTGGAATCCGAATCGTTACAATCAAAACGATGCCCAACCCTAATGTTAAAGGAGCTGATGTAGCTACAGTGTCACCTACTGTAGGGGACCCCAACATTTTTTACACCCTGAACTGTTTATATATTGTACGGAGCCCCCCTGGTCCCACTTTGTAAAAAAAAAATTAATTATAACTATCTCGTGGCCTCAAGATAGTAACTCGTGGCCTCGAGATACGTATCTCGTGGCCTCCAGATAGTAACTCGTGGCCTCGAGATACGTATCTCGTGGCCTCCAGATAGTAACTCGTGGCCTCGAGATACGTATCTCGTGGCCTCAAGATTTACACTTGTATATAAAAGGAGAATGCACAATGGAGCAGCTTTTCTCCCCAAAGCAGAGAGTGCAGAGAGTTTCTCCTAAAACCCAACCTCTGCCATCCCGTTATTGTGGCGCATCCCCCGCGGCCGTCTCCTGGCGCGTAAGGTGCCCTTTCCCCATTATGTTTATCCTAAACCCAACCTCCGCCATCCCATTATTGTGGCGCGTCCCCCGCGGCCGTCTCCTGGCGCGTAAGGCGCCCTTTCCCCGTTATGTTTATCCTAAACCCAACCTCCGCCATCCCATTATTGTGGCAGGTCCCCCGCGGCCGTCTCCCGGCGCGTAAGGGGCCCTTTCCCCGTTAGGTTTCTCCTAAACCCAACCTCCGCCATCCCGTTATTGTGGCGCGTCCCCAGCGGGCCGCCTCCCAGCTTACAGAGCATCATTTTCGGCCGTTTCCCAGCCGTCTCCCGGGGTCCTTTCCCCGAGAAAATAACGTGACATTTACATGAACTGCCGTGAGACTGCATATCCATAGTCCTTTATAATTCTTCTTCATATTTTATAGCCTATATCAGGGGTGGCCAACCAGTTCAGCATTAAGAGCCACAAAAAAACACGCACCATAGCAAAAAGCCACACAACACATGCACGTCCACACTACAACAGCAACAGTGACTTCCAGATCTGATGACAGTCATAATACATAGCAGTTTTCATAGTTTTGTTTTCTTACTTAGACTGACTCAGTGGGAAACCTGACAGTCTTTGTTATCCACAATCCTTTTCAGGTCTTGCTAGAACTAGGTTGTGCCACTCGAAAAGACTCTTTCACTCGTTTGTCACTAGAGGTGCTTTCAAACAATCTGATTCAGCAGTGAAAGGGTTAACGAGGAAGGTGATCTGTGGCAGCTTTTTTTTCCTCGGGTTGCAGAATTTGTCCTCAAAACTCTGCTGCATTATTTTTTATTTTAAAATAATTGGCAAATGTATTGGCAAGTGCATTCCATTTTTTTTTTGTACTTATCTGAAATGTTTCAAAAAGTTACAAAAAATTAAAAAAAATAAATCCACCAATAACACAGCCCCCAGCCACACAGTAAGAGCCTCAAAGCAGCAGGCAAAGAGCCGCATATGGCTCAAGAGCCACAGGTTCGCCACCCCTGGCCTATATTTATACTTTTTACATGTATATACTTGTTTATTTACCAACTTCTATTATTATTTATATTCATTTAATTAATGTCTTGATGCACTCTCTGCTTTGGGGAGAAAAGCTACTCCATTGTGCATTCTCCTTTTATATACACTTATCTTGAGGCCACGAGTTACTATCTTGAGGCCACGAGATACTATCTTGAGGCCACGAGTTACTATCTTGAGGCCACGAGATACTATCTTGAGGCCACGAGATACTATCTTGAGGCAACGAGTTACTATCTTGAGGCCACGAGTTACTATCTTGAGGCCACGAGATACTATCTTGAGGCAACGAGTTACTATCTTGAGGCCACGAGTTACTATCTTGAGGCCACGAGATACTATCTTGAGGCAACGAGTTACTATCTTGAGGCCACGAGTTACTATCTTGAGGCCACGAGTTACTATCTTGAGGCCACGAGTTACTATCTTGAGGCCACGAGATACTATCTTGAGGCCACGAGTTACTATCTTGAGGCCACAAGATACTATCTTGAGGCCACGAGATAGTTATAATTAATTTGTTTTTACAAAGTGGGACCAGGGGGGGCTCCGTAATATTGTTATATGTCGCAGACTGTAACGTTCACGGTAATTAAAACCTAGTCCAAAAAGTTCTATAATTATTAAGCTTTTATTTTTGCCAGATCATATGGTTTTGCCAAAACATATACCTTTTTCTGTTTCCTTACAAATGTAAGTTCTGTGGCCTAGTACTGGGGGGGGTTAAAAACCAATACCCTAACAAACCAGTAGGAATTTAGGACAAGGACTTATTCCTGCGCAGATTCACAGAGGAACAGTGATTATATGCCATCATGACAAAGGACTGTATATTATGTACTCTTACTATACATACTGTAAGTGTGAAGTGTCTTTTTCTGTGTGTGTGTGTGTGTGTGTGTGTGTGTGTGTGCGCGTGCGCATGTGTGAGCTTGGCCGATCAACATCCTTGTAGCTTCTGAATGTCCCAGTGATAAAGGCAATTACTGCACCCAAACTACCAATGTCCAGTACATTCACACTTCAATTACCACTCTGTCGGTTCGAGTCTCTTTCATTTCCCCGCTCATTTTCTCTGCTTTTCTCATAACTCCATTCTGCATGTGCCATACCTATTTTTGTCTCTGTCTTTATTAAGCAGTGTTAATGTTGGTGTCTTTATTTCTCTAAATTTCACTCTCTCAGTCTTTCATTCTTCTGCGCAAGTGTGACTTCCTGATAACCTGTCCACCAAACAAGTGTAAAAATAACAACTATAACTGAGTGTAAGAAAAGAGGAAGGAGCAGAGAATGCAGCTTTAAGCCATAAAAGGCATGCATGGTTGGTTTTGCTGGATGACTCTTTATTGTCTTCTCTCCTCATTATTCTCACTCCATGTCTTCCTACGGCTTCCTCTTTCCCCTTCATTTCCTGATTTTCTTTTCTCTGTAAAAACAGGGTGTCTCTTGATTTCCTCACCTTTTTATTTTCACATGTTTTCAACTGCTTTGTTTCCTTCTCAATTTTCTGAATATGTCTTTTGAATCACAACTTTCTTCCCCATTTTATCTATTTTGTCTTTCTTCTTTATTGTGTGACTATGTATGAAATGCACTTGTCTTTCCTCATGGTCATTTTATTATCATCAGTGTGCCTGTGTTTAGTTGGTAGAGTTACAAATAGTATAGTACACATTTTTTATCTGTAAAATATATGTGTAGCACCTTTAAATATATATATATATATATATATATATATATGTATGTATATGTATATATATGTATATATATGTATGTATATGTATATATATGTATGTATGTATATGTATGTATATATATATATATATATATATATATACATACATACATACATGTATATATATATATATATATATATATATATATATATATATATATATATGTACATACATACATGTATATATATATATATATATATATATATATATATATATATGTATTGTTAGATTTAGTTTGCCTTTTTTCTGTGTATGGAGTTAACAGATTGATGCTGTCATTAGCATTGTAGGTAAAATAAATAATAAAAATATAATAATAAAATCAAATAAATAGTTTTAATACAGTCATGACCAGTGATGTCACAACAGGTAATAACAAAATACCTGTGTCACATGACTTTTTTGCAGTGCAGCAGCTATTTCTGCTCCATGTAGTTAAATGTGGAATTGTATTAGTCTGCTGCTAATACAACAGGGGGCTGTTGCTCTTAAGTCATCTGCATCTGTGATTTTTTCAACCGCAGCCCTTTTTTAAACTTGATCTCGGCACCCCTAAAAAATAATTGCTAAAAAAAAAGTCTGTGTTAATCTTTTGTGGGCTAAGGAGTTCTGCTCTCGGAATATCACAACACCGTGAAACTAAACCCAGAATCTAGATGCCTAGATCATTCAGGAAAAAATTCTGAGCCATTTTCAGATAATAGTGCTTGTCAGCCATTAGTCAAGGCCATTAGGTTTCATTTGTAATACCATCTCACCTTCAGTAATGGCCCTGTGGCTCAGCATTAAAGGACAATTCCGGCGCAAAATGAACCTAGGGGTTAATAACACGTGTACCGAGTCAACCATTCTCTGGGATCTGTTTTCATGCTAATCAAATGTGTCTGTAGCTTGAAACTAGCTACCACAAACTGATGTTTAGCTGCTAACGCTAGCTTTCGGGGCACAGGGTAAATCACTATTTCTACACCACTAACAAGGCTCAAAATAGCACCACACTTAAACGGTAGCATAATGAGGGTCCCTACATGTAAACCGAAGCATTGAGAACTTTGTAAGTGTACAGGCAGTTTATTACAAAGACAGTAGTGTTAATGTTTAAATGTGGCCGCCATCTTGGATAACAGTCATGACCAGTCGAACGACAAACGCTGTGCAACCAGTAACCAGTAACATAGCTCAAACACAGCGTTCGTGATTCGACTGGATTGCGGTAGCTAGTTTCAAGCTACAGACACATTTGATTAGCATGAAAACAGATCCCAGAGAACGTAGTAAGTTTAAAGCAGCCATATTATGCTCATTTTCAGGTTCATAATTGTATTTTAAGGTTTTACCAGAATAGGTTTACATGGTTTAATTTTCAAAAAACACCATATTTTTGTTGTACTGCACCGCTCTCTCTCACTGCTGCAGATCCTCTTTTCACCTGGTCTCTGTTTTAGCTACAGAGTGAGACCTCTTTTCTTCTTCTTCATCTTCTGTACTATCTTTGATTGCACTTGCACATGCCCAGTAGCTCAGATGTAGATCATGTCAGCTAGCTAGCTCCATAGACAGTAAAAGAAAGGCTGTTTCTACAACTTCGGTCAGTTACAAGGCAGGATTAGCTGGGAGACTTCTAAATGAGGGCGCACATGGAAGTAGTTCTTTTGTAGATTATGGTGAACTTGTGTGTGTTGTAGCAGTGCTTTGCTATTGAGAACGAGGTAGCATGCTAGCGTTAGCATTAGCGTTAGCATGCTAACGCTAACGCTATGAGCTAATGGTTGCGGTTAGCCTGCTCGTTTCGGCTTGTGACGTCACAAGCCGTGCCGATTTTGAACAGCTCACCCAGAGACTGAAGGCAGGACACATTCAGAAACCGTATCTCACTCTAAACAGCATGGATGGATTTTTTTCAAAGTTTGTATGTGTGTGGAAGCACCAGAGACACAACATAACACCCCAAATCCCAGAAAAAGTTTTTTTTTTTCATAATATGGGCACTTTAAAGTAAGTTTTTTCAGAATTGTTGGTGTCTTTCTAGTTTCATAATTCAGTGTTTCCATTATCACGATGGTCTAAACTGTTAGCACAGTAGAATAACGTTTGAAAACATCAAAGCTCTGATCCTAGAATCGCCCCTGTTTAACAGTTCCATCTAACGGTATTTAGGATACATACAGGCAGGTCATCCCACAGCTGGCTCTTTTTCATCTCCAGTGACGGCTGCGTCAGGTCAAACTTGGGAATGGGGAATCCTGGGATTGCATTGTGGAGATGGAAGCCAAATGTGACCAACCAGATGTTGATATCTACAGAGAAAGAGAGCAGTGGATGTGGCAAAGAGAAAAATATAAGAAGTTGAAGAGTGGTTTCAAGGCATGTTGATTTGCACTCAATAGAGGCACCAGCAGAACAGATATAAAAATAATAAAGAAGGTGGCTTTGCATATTTCTTATTTCTTCTTATAATAATTCCAGACAAACCAATGTTGTTCCTTTTACAAACATTAAATGCCTCACATTGCTGCAGCTCATTACTATAAAAAAGTAATGTTGCAGCTTCCAATTACTACAACCCAAAATCCATCTGACCCAACTATAATGCTGGATCATTTCATCAAGTGTACTTACTTTCCACCTAGCAGATGGAAAAATATTTTCACCTTACTGTTAACTTTCACGAAATTTAGCTTACAGATAGTGTTGGGCAATGCAGCAAAAGCATAACTACTACTTTATGTAACGTAAAAGTATTAACCACAGTGAATAGAAGTGGGCCCAGAATAGAACTTTGCAGAACAGCTATACTTATACAGCACTTGGTTTAGAACTATTGAAAACTTTTGCTTCAGTTTCTTCTGATGGACCATCTAGACCGAAAAAGTATCTACCTCTTTAGTGCTTTTATACTGTAAATGTTTTCTTGTTACCTGTGACATATTCTTTGACCTGATGAATCTTGCTGATGGGGTTGTTGCCTCGGAACATGTAGAGGTTGAAGGGCTGGGGTTCTTTACCAACATGTGTCCATGTGCTGATGTCAGGAGTGGTCCACCTTCGTAAAAGAAAACACACTCTAATCGGACGTGACAATAAAAAGCTGGAATAGCATCCTGTTGTAGAAAATAACCTCTCAAATGCATGGACTGGACATGAGTGAATACCTTCCAGCGGGGATATCGTAGTCTCTGTCTCCAAAATGCAGCAGTCGTGTCAGAGGATCATACAGGCCTCCATGGAAACCAATTACCAGCACAAAGTCTGGGTTGGAATCAAAGTAAACCTCCCCATATGCCGTGTACTGTACCTACAGTACACACACAAACAGAGAGTCATGAGGATTTGAACAGATACACAAAATACACTCAAGCACTTTCTTCCTTTGCAAGGAAAAACACATTCACACACACACATACCTGTTTAAGCAATAGTCCATTGTTGCTGAAGACAGCCAGAGGGGCCCCAGTGTTATCACATGCAATATAAAACTCCTCTCCACTGCTGATCTCCATAGCAAACACATGGCCCTGTGCAACAATAAACATTACAATTATACACATTTATACACATAATAATAGTGATAATGATGAGTTTTATTTTTGCTGTGTTCTAACTCCACACGATAACAGGAGGGCTATAAATAATGATGACGTGACTGTTATCATTAATGACTGTGGGTGTTGCTGCTGCTGATTCACTAACCATATTCACAGCAATAAAACAAGTTAATCTCTGGCTTTCACTGTGTTACAGGTTCCCTAACCTGTGAAGCAGCAAAAGTGTCGGGATTATTTTTACGTGATAAAGTGGTGCTGCTGCACAGAAAACCATCACCTCCTCTCTAATTGAGATGCTGTGCATTCACTATGTTTTCCCCATGGTCACTGGAGAGAAACCTGCTCCACACAGACTATCATAAATCAAAGGTTGAGAGGGAAAAACCAAAAGTGATTCATAAATAGCAGTGCGTGGGAACTGTGTCCAGAGAAAGCTAGACTCCTCCACATGCAATGTTTTGCCTGTCTCTGGCAGGATACTGAAGAACATTTGAGTGTGGAAAATAAATAACATTTTACATTCTTGTCTTGTCAAATTGGACCACATTGACCAATTTGACAGTATGTTGGCAACGATATCACCATATTTAGAAAGACTTTTAGCTACCTGCAGATCGTAGTAAAAGGACGTGATCTCGGAGCTGGAGTGATTATAGACGTGGGTGATCCTGGTGGGGTAGTTCAGATCAGCGTAGAAGAACTGCAGGTGTTGGCCCAGACTGTTTCTAGATGCCACACGCCGACCCAAACCATCGTAACGGTACTGGATGGTCCAGCTAGCCGCTTTACTGTAGACACGAACTAAAAGACCTGGATTACAGATGATAAAAAGGAAGAACAGGGATGTGAAGAATGGCAAGACAGTTAGATGTTGCTGTTGAAAGCTACTATGTGTGGAATTAAAAAATTGCAGACTTTGGTGGTCCCCAATAGTAGTATACACTTCAGTGGGATTGTTACATTTTTCTAAAATGTTGACATTTTAGAATAAAAACCCGGTTTAAATCCACATCAAGTCTTTTGTGTCAAGTTAAACTTAAGTGAACTTTGACACAAGGTTGTGCTATTGACCAATAACAAGCTGTCTTGACAGTTCTGACCTTAAAGTAAACATAGAGCACAAAATGGAGGAGGCTATTGAGCTGTGTGGCACCATGCACTTTAATTTAACCCTCATCCATCAAGGTCTCAACTGCTCCACAGAAGAGCAATGGCTTTTATACAGTTATGAAGACAATTTGGATTGTACAACAAGGCAAGCATACCTGGTTCTTTTGGGGAATGATTGTACAAGATGTACAAAGAATGTGTTTATGGAATTAGATACACTGGTAAGAGTGAATTATCTTTTACCATATATCCAGCTAATTTAAATAGCTCATAGTATTGTGTGAACAGTTAATTTCTTTTAATATTGTATGTGGCGTTTTCTTTCGCGCGGTGCGAATGTTCCACCAAAACAAGTTCCTTCTTGAGACTATTCTGCAGAGCCACCATCGCTGCGTCCAGAGCTTAGTTTGACGTTTGTGGTTGTTTCAAAAAAAATGCTAACATTCCTATCTCCTATCCCAGAATGTAGCTGTGGTGTAGCCAGACCTTCCTCCACAGCGCTGTGGTGATAGGTCTGGCCATGCGAGACTACCATAATTGTAACTGTCTAGCGCTAGCATGTTCTCAGCCGCTAGTAGTTCACCAGGTAGTCATTATGTCACCAAGCTTCTAGCACGGTCTAATTCATTAGGACACACGGATGATCTTCGCTGTGTCACTTCCTGGTGTGACTGGGCCTTTACACTGCTATGTTGGGCCAACAAAATAATAATTCCCACCTTTGGAGTTGTATTCAAATATCTCGGCTCCTCTCTGTCTCAGGAATCCGTCTTCATCCAGCCTGTACTGAATATCTCCCAGACGAGTGATTCTGTCCCTCAGATCGTAGCGTAGAGGGGTTAACCGACCACTGTTGCCAGGGTTCAGCAAATGCAGGTTTCCATTCAGGTCATAATTATACCTGGCAGGCCAGAAAGTTATACTCTTAACATTTGGCATCATCAAATGATGGGGCTTTTTTTTCAGTTTAATGTTACGATCCTACCTCCACATCATCTTCTCATTGAGGGAGACCGTCTGCAGCTGCCCATCAACGTCATACTCGTAACCATATTTGGTCGTGTTGGCGAATGGTCCAATCTTGATCTCCCGCTTGGTGACTCGGCCCATGTTGTCGTACTGAATGGTGATCCAGTACATCAGAGACCTGAAGATCTCGTACTGGATCTCCTTGATGCGGCCGTGCTGGTCGAAGTGTTTGGTGTAGGTCATCACTGCTGTGGAGATGATCTAAGACAGGGGAAGACAAGTTCAGAAACCAGCAGTTTTCTTCCTCCACTGACAAACAGCTGGAGAGACTATACATGAACGACCAGACAGGACATGGGCAGTAATATTAAACAAGTGCCATTCAGGGAGGTGTTTTTGCCCTGCTTTGTAGACACAAACACATTAAAGAGACCAGTTGTATTTTAGGAATCCAAGTATATAGCTCAGGGCCTGTTTATCAAGACTCTCAGAATCACTCCTAAGAAACAGATTGAAAGTTAAATTTGGACCTAAAACAGTTATTTGAGATTTCTCAGGGTTTCTACAGGTTTCACCAAGTCAAATGTAAGACTTTTTAAGACCTTTTTTAAGACCATTATGACTGAAATTTAAGACCTATATCACGACATCAACAACAAAGTCAGATCTCTGTCTAGAAACATTGTCTGACACAATCACCCATTTTCCTCATTGGCATTATAGGACGATTGGCTGCAAAATAAGTTGCATGTTCTTCTCATTTGTAGTCGTAATACAGCAAAGTTATGTTTGGACTAGCGTCAGAAAGAACTACAACACCACAGAATAAAAAAAAAAAAAACAATCTAAAGCGCTGGGGGAACATTTTAGTGAGCATTAGAGGTAGCGTTACATTGACGCAGGAAAATTAAGACCTGTTTAAAATGATTTAAGACCATAACCCAACAGACCTAAAATTTTGATTTAGAAAATTTAGACTTTTTTTAGACTTTTTAAAACCTACGGAGTTGTCATTTAAGAAATGTTTGGTTTGTGTAGTCCACCAATAGCCTGTTGACGCTGCTTATTTAACCACTACCTGCGGAGGGAGATTACCTGCTGCTACTTCCAACTTGGTGCAATACAATAAAGATTTAAAATTTAGGTTTTTTGGCTTGTATGTTATGGATAACATGGAAGAAGAAGTCACCATTACTTTTTTCTTCTTCTCATCTTTCAAGTGTTCTCATTCCAATACAAACATTTACACGTGCATTTGATTTATCGAGGTCTATTCGCACCGGACTAGTATAGCCTGGGGCCCTCTAGTAATTTCTAATAATTAGGTTGGTCGTCTGTGATCTTAATCCCGTGCGATTTTGCCATGTCTGTACTTTGTCAAGTAAAAATTCTGCCGCAAATGTCTAAATCCCATGAGGTCCCTTGGTAATACTAGTCCCGTGCAAATTGAACATGTTTTTTTTGCAGCGTGAACAATCTGAATAGGTTTGATCACTGTTCTTGAGGGATGTATTTTAAATCTGCTGTCAAATATATCATTCTGTAGAAATGTTCTGGTATGATGTTCTAGCCATATCTCCTACCCCACTGACTAACCCTTGATGCCAGGTGCAGCTCTAAAAAAAATCTCAGTTTGGAAGGACTGGGGAGGGTGAAACAGTAAAGTCACACAATTAAGATTTTTTACTGGGATGTCACTATGTCACTAGCCACCATCCAATCAGGAGGTGGAGGGCTGTGGGTGATGCCAAAGTACACACACCTAACAATAGATCATTTATTCACTTTAACGTTCTGAGTGTGATTTGTCACTGTCTGTCCCTTTAAATGCCTGATTAAATCAAAGTATCACCTCTAACTTCAACGACTGATGCACCTTATCAAGATTTAGGAGGTACGTTTTCTGACTTAACCATCATTTAAGGACAATATACATCAGTGCAGCCAATCCTGTCTTACCTGATTGATATCATAATAGATGACTCCAAATTTCCCAAACTGCTCCACCTTCCCAGATATATCATCAAACTGATAAAGATCGATTGGCAGCGGTGTCTCGTTGATGACAGCCTGCATGCTGGTGACTCTGAAGCTGTTGTCGTAGGTGTAGTCAAAGCGTGCATTCACCATCCCGTCCTCGCTGAAGCGGAATATCTGCCGGTCAACCAGCGGGCCGATCTGGCGATACCGGATTGAGCAGATGAAGCCTTCGCTCTGCAGGTTGACCGTCTTAAGCACACCAGCCGTCTCATCATACGTGAAACTGACCCGTGTTGAGTCATAGAGGATCTCTGCCAGCTTGTTCTGATCAGACAATTAAAACAGAGCAGTATGTGTTTACAATATTGGACTTTGTAGAACATCCCATCCCATTCATCCTGGATCAGCGTCACCATCAGTTAACTTTAATGACTGCCATCAACTAACTTGAGTAGTCTATTCAAGCTGTCAAAGTGCCTGCTGTCTCTGCTGCAGCTGCTGCAGCTGCTGCTCATGCATATCACGCCTCACCACTCTCATAGAGTTCACCTGACTGTGTTGTTCACGGATCGGGCTGTATCTATCTCTCCCTGCCAGGGCTTATGGGACACGAAAAAACTTGAGTCTCGGTGCAAAAATACATCTTCTTTCCATTTATTCCCTATATTATATCTGATTATCCTGTTCAGCATCTTAGGGAAAAGTTGCATTATAATATGCAACTATTCATATGTGGATTGACTTAACAGAAAATGACAATTAGAATTGCAGAACACATTATACATGAATCTAATAGTCCGATCTTTTCTATAAATATAAAATTTGTACTTACATAATTTAAAACATATTTTAATAGTAATTTTCATTGCAAAGAAGGGATAGGATGATACGACTGTGATAACTGTTACAAATATAAAACATTGTTTTTATTACTAATGAACTACAAATGTACTTAAATATAAACAAATCTAAATATATATATTTAGATTTGTTTATAGATTTGTTTTATATATATATATATATATATATATATATATATATATATATATATATATATATATATATATATATATATATATTTTTTTTTTTTTTTTTTTTAATTATGTTAACTCCGTAAAAACAGAAAATCACATACCTGTCTGCGATATTTGTACAGTATACAGCGGCCAGTCCCTAGATGGGCAACTCTGAGGAGCTAGAGAGAGAGAGAGAGAGAGAGAGAGAGAGAGAGAGAGAGAGAGACAGAGAAAGAAAACACACTAGAGATGAGCCCTTCAGTTTTAATATCATTACAATGATGATCAGATGAATGGGTCACTGATCAGACTCATTACACTAAAGATTCATCATGACTGTGAGAATTGACCATGGTGGCACTTGAGATGCAAATGTTCGGCTGCCCTGCAATCACAAAACAATAGACTGTAGGCTACTGTAGAATTACAATCTCTGCTCAAATATAACTCAACACTTATAACTCAAGTGTGTGGTGTGAAAGCTGTTGAAAGCTGTAAAAAAAGAGGAAAATAACTTAAAGAAGGGACAATTCTATCAAGTGATATGAATGGCAGTTTTATCACACACACATGCACGCACTCACACACCTGTCCATCTTCAGAGTAGTCCACAGTAACAGAGGCGTTGCTCTCTGGAGGGGTGTAGATGTTCCTGTAGTATCCTATGGATCTGATGGTCTGCATGGTGTGCCGAGCCACGCTGGGCATGGTGACCGCTGACAGACGGTCCCCAGAGTCATAGTCAAAGATGTACTGGTGCTGGCTGTGCAGCAGCAAGACCATGGACTGTTAGAGAGAGGGCAGAACACAGGGAAACATGTAACATGCCATCAGAGCAGTAAAAGACACGAGCAGAAGAATTATTTTTCTACTATATATATATATATATATATATATATATATATATATATATATATATATATATATATAAATAGTAGAAAAATAATAATATACATATTGGTATGACTGGGGGCAGAGGGGAGCCTCCATCATATCAGGGAAGCACTATAGTGATAGGCAAATATATATAATCACTCAATCAAACATGTAGCTCCTTACACACAAAAGTGGTGTTTATGTCATGAACCTTACATGTGATGTATTGACACTGTGGGACATCCACATCAGTCCACATTATACATAAATGAGGAAATCAAGTACAGTTCTTTCAATTAGCATTTATTAGATGAATATATTGATATGTTTGTGCCATCTGGTGGGGTTGTGTCCCACATGTATGAGAGTTAGACAACTCACCCTACATTTTAAGCACTGTTTGTTTTTATGGCCCTTAATGGACTGCCCCCTTTTTTCCAATAAGGCCTTTAACCCTTCAGGTGTCTGGCAGATATTTAAGGTAATCTAAAATGGAGCATTGCATTAGGTTGGGCAGCTGGCATCAGCTACTTCATTCATGCTTTACTATCACAGGCTCATTCATCAGCTGCTTGGCTACCAGCTGAATGGTAACATCCAATCATAATCTAACACAAATACAATTAATCAGGTGGACTAATCTGCTGATTTACTCTTACCAAGACCGCTGCCACAGCATCCCCCCACTATGCCGCCTTTCTTTCTGCCATCGTCAATTTCAATAAGGATAACGTAAGATTGAACGTTCATGTATGTGTTTCTTCAGCCCAGTATCCTAGAGTCATGTTCTATTAAGGTTTGATGCCAATGCAGGACGTAATGTGCCCTTCATGCAGCAAAGTGGAAAGAAAGGATGTGGAGTTTAGGGCGGTGGGCATGTAGCACATCAAACTTTCATGCAGATCTTAGTTTGCAGGCACTGAACGTAAATAATAATAATAATAATAATAAATATATATATATATATATATAAACACAATTACCACAAAAAGAATGAATAAAAAAACTGTTAAAAAAATTGTAAAAAACATCAGATAATAAAGTTTTTAAATTTCCAAGGGGAATAAAAGAATCTAGTTTGAGGGAAGTTTGCAGTTCATTCCATTTAAAAGGTGCAGAAGTGAGGGATATAAGGTTAAGTACTTACTGGATTGTGTGTACTATAGATACTAGATTTAAAAGAAGAGATTTAAGGTAGTTTGGAAGCTTCAACAGTAGAGCTTTATAAATGAAAAACATGAAATGGCTATTTTTTGTTGACTGTAAAGAGGTCCATCCAAATGATGATAGAGAATAATGATGAGTATGAAATTTGTCATTTGTGATAAAGCATAATGCACTATAATACACAACTGAAGTGTTATTGGGCAGCATGACAATACAGAATATTACCATAGTCAAAGATAGAAATGAAGGATGACTGCACAATGGTTTTAAGGATGTAAGCAATACGAATCTTGAATGACAGTCTGCTGTCCAGCCAGATTCTTAAGTATTTGTATGACTAAGCAAGAGTTATATGGACACCATTTAGAGTTTTAATGGCCGGAAAGTCAGAATTACTGACTTAGGTTGAGAATACCATGTACTTGGTCTTTTTTGCATTTAAAACTAGTCTGTGATTAAGGAGTGATAATTGAAAAAGCATCAAAGGCAGACTGAAGATGAGTCAGAGCATGGGCTAGGGTGGAGCCTGGGGCATATAGAATTGTATCAACAGCATAAAAATGGACATTAAAGTATTGATTAGGAAGAATTATGTAATTTATGTTCAAACAGCAATGGACCAATGATAGACCCAAGTGGCAACCCATTTCTGATGGTTAGATGGCTTGACTGAGTACCATCAGCAACATCAGTCTGAGGTCTCTCTGTAAAGTAAGAGTGGGACCAATTACAGTAAGCATGGCTTCATCAAGACCTATAGACCGTCTACATTTACTGTATATGACATACTGTGGGGTTTTGCAAAATCATCCAATATTGACATTCTTCTCTGGCAATATAGTTGGTCTATTAAGGAGAGTAGCTGCTTCAAAAAGCAGAGCATTTTTCACCAAATTTTGTTGTATAATCAATTTCTATAAATGGTCAATTCCCTGAAGCAAGTGTATCTGACTGGCTGTTATGAGGTCATCAACTGGCTTTTGAAAAAGTGACGTGTACTGGACTTGGTAGTTCAGCTTACTACATAATAGATTAGGCCGCGATCGGACAGAGCGTGTTGCTGGTTGTAAAATGCAAGGCGCACTACACTGCCTTCCGTGTTGAAGATGCCCTGATCAGACCAGTTGCGTCTTTGGGTGGCTTGTGGCTCGGAGGTAGAGTGGTCACCCCATAACCATGCTTAAATCCCAGGCTCCTCTGGCCACATGTCAAAGTGTCCCTGATTAAGACACTGAACCCCAAGGTTCTCCCTGGATGCTATTAGCTGTCCACTGCTCCTACTTAGGATGGGTTAAACAGCATATGACATTTCACTACATTATACTGTGTGTATGTGACAATTAAGAATAAAGTTTGGTTTTTGTTATTCTTCCTGGGCAACCAACAAACATTATTTTGGTGTGGAGTTAAATGACATCAGGTGTTTTTTGAGTTGAGTTGAGTTCAGGGTAAAATATGCCACACACTCAGCAACGCAAAAGTTGTGAGCAAAACGCTTCACTCTCATTGAAAACAAATACAAAAAGTAGCCCCAGGGGCCTTAATACGTATTTGACTGAGCCGGTTCCTGGTGATTGTGCTTTTGTGAGGTTGGTGAACGGGACCACAGGTGGGAATGTTTTTGAACAGTCTCACACAAAGAAAAGAAGGACAGTTATGAAACGATTTTGAAAAAGCAGCAAGTGGCAGCTATGGCCTGCAAATTTTCAACCAACCTTCAGGAAAAAAAGCCCAACATTTCTAAAAATAAGCAGACACAGGTCAAGGAAATAGCTTTCACACTAAAACATAATACAAGACCTGCTGGACATAGATCTATAACATCATTTTTCCTCAACTAGGATGCCCGGCGTTGGGGCCTGAGACTTAGCACGCACAGCTCTTCTACAGGATAAGGGAAACTGGATTTCCTTTGTTGAATAATGGGACACCAATTTCCTCCAGTTGTCCAAAGCAAAAGACAAAGCCATCACTTTCACAAATCCTCTGGGACCCTCCTGCACTGTAGTAGATTAGTAGTGGATGATAATCTGAAATGTGAGGAGAATGCAGATCTAATCTATCAGAAGGGACAGCAGCAACTCTCTTTGTCTGGGAGATGTTTTAATGTGAAAAAAGCCATAAGCTCTCCTGGGTGTGTGCTCCTTGCCTCAGGCAGGCAGAAAAGATCACCTTGACCTCCAACTGAACCGGTCTGAGGAGTGAGTCTGTTAAACTGGCTCATGAGGAAGTGATAGTGTGTTTTTTTTGTGTGCATTTTTTTTTTTTGTTGCACATTTGCTTTAAACTATTTCACTGAATTAAACTGATGAACTTAATGTATGATTGTGCATTAGTGTTTTATGTCTTTTATACACCATGACATTGGGTTTGTGTTGCCAGGAAGATGACTAATTCTTGCATTGTTGACTCATTTAGATTTTTATGTCTGAAACTTATATCGCCCAAATATGTCATCTTTGTTGGTTTCGACCTTTGTATTTATTTGACTGTTCTTTCTTGCATACCTGCAAACTCAGAAGAGCTGAAAAAGGTGACACATCATCCCCCCCCCCACCACAGAAGAAAATAAAGGGAAAACACAACATTTTCCTGGTGCTAAAACATTATATATATATATATATATATATATATATATATATATATATATATATATATATATATATATATATATATATAATATAAAAAAGGAGCATCTTGTTCAATTGTATTTGTCTGTTCAAAAATATAAAACAATAAAAAGTTGATCTACAAAATAAAAAAAAAAAAAGGAGCCCAAAAAAACAGTCGGCGACATTTAAGAACGGCTTGTGTATTGCTAAGGCCACAAGGTCAAAATTAAATGATTTATTAAAAATGGAATAACAATAACTTATAACAGTAACTTATTTCACCAGTAAATTCCTGTTAAGCGACAAAATCAACCAATGGATGGGAAAAAGGTATTTTACAACAACTTTGAATGCAGCACGACGCTGGCATGGCGAATTTCAAGTGAACACAACATCTGTGTTGTTTGTCAGACCGGCAGCTACAGACTGTTGGATCCTCTCCAGTGAAATACAGTCACACTTTTAACCGTGTTTACTCCAGCTGCTAGCTAACGGTAGGCTAACGTTAGCTGCTGTCAGGTGTAGTGTTAACTAACTAGCGTCCCGTGCGGCGATGTTTCAGTTCCCTCTAACGTCCGTTTTCGGAGCATCAGAGAGAAGCGCAGGCATTTAAGTGGCACCTAAATAAGGCACCGAAATCCGCGTTGCTATTCGGTCCGGTAGATAACGGTCGTTAAGGCACCGGTGCCATATTAGCACCGGGTCTCGGACCCCCACCAAAATAAAAACTCTTCGGATCTACACGATTCACGTGGATGACATTTTCCCATTCAAAACGGCAATTTTCGCCGAAAAGCAACTAGTTTGCAGGTATGTTCTTGGGTTTCAGCTGGAAATGATTACACTGCTTGCTGTAGTATCAGCGAAATACATGAGTATACCGCCCACTCAACTGCGCTCATGGTGTTCACCATAAATTACAGTATGTTGTATCCATATAGATGCAGTTATGATGTTGTTTGTGTGTCACTGTGCATGATGAATACTGCTTTTTGACACTGTTTCCCAAAGAGGCTTCCAGGAAGAATTTTCAGCAAGGAAAGAAAGTGACAGATGGAGGAAGGAAGTGAATGAAAAACTAATGCAAGAGAAGACGAGAGTGTGCACAAAGTGACACATGGAGTAATAGAATATGGCTCATTTATTCACCAGGGGGGAATGATCTCTTTTCTCCTCATCAGATCCCTTGTTTTGTGGCTTCCCTTACCCCCGTTTTTTCATCTTTTGTCTACTTCTTTCTCTTTCACTCGTCTTTATTTCAGTCCTTTCTCCCCTTGTCAGTTTCTCCTGTTTTATTCATTATTGACTAGTGTCTTGCTAACATGTTTTTAAACTGCCACTCAAAAATGACCAAGAAGAAAAGACAATTTTTCTTTTTCTTGAATTGCTTCCTTATAGTTTTGTGGTTCTGTTTTCCCTTTTTTTGCCTCCAGGTCCATTTTTAAATATACTTATTTAGATCATCAAAATGTCTATTATAACTAATCACGTGCTTTGTTATATTAATCTACTTTTCCTACATATTATTTGGTAATTTACTTTAATTATTATATGAGCCATATCTGTCAGCAGTTACCTAAGAAATATGAGTCATTGGTATTGATCATGTAGAACCACCACAATTGGTGCAGTCGATTCTTTAGATGCTAAGATACAGTTTCTCTATGATGTTGGCTCCAAGAAGAACGTACACTGTATACAATGTGAGACTGTCCTCAACCAAAAACAAGAACAACAGCCTTAGTAATTTTTCCAACACTTAAATTGACCAATAGTTGACATTTTCCTGACACCTGCTTGTTTCGGCTTGTGACGTCACAAGCCGTGCCGATTTTGAACAGCTCACCCAGAGACTGAAGGCAGGACACATTCAGAAACTGTATCTCACTCTAAACAGCATGGATGGATTTTTTTCAGAGTTTGTATGTGTGTGGAAGCACCAGAGACACAACATAACACCCCAAATCCCAGAAAAAGTGATTTTTTCATAATATGGGCACTTTAACACTAGAATCGCCATAGCCCACGCCATTAAATATATATCGCTATGTTTCACTCCTGCCTTGACTTTTCCTGAATACCTATTCCTGTATTGTCATAATGATAGAATACCGTTTAGAAAACCAAATAGATGGGATATTTTTTTTTTCTAGCTATATAATTAATCATTGGATTATAGCAAAATACGGATCTTTTTTCTCAACGTGTCTTAACGTTTTATGGTGTGACTGCGCTTGGTTTCTGCGTTTGGAGAGGCATCTCAACAGAATGTAGGTCCAACACTGATTGTTCACTGTTACATTTTAGTTGAATTTAAGCGTCTGTCTATTGCGTTCCAAAACAGCCGTGCCGTGATTGGATTTCATAAAGGCGAATTGTTAAATTGTTACAATGTAACTTAAAAACTTTAAAAATAAACATATGTGTTTTAGAATATAAGGTTCAGCTTCGGCAGCTTTACCTATGTGCTAAAATATACAATGACGATAGTGACAAGCAACCAGTGTTGAATTGGTTATATCCCAGCGTCCTTTGCTGAATGGTCTCAATGTTTTATTGTTTTATTTCATATGAATACTAGTTTACTAGAGGAGTAACTTAGTATTTGAAGTAATGCAGTAATGCATGAAGTGTGCATTTAGTTTCCATGCTTATTGTGTTTCCACAACAATGTTAGTGTTTGTAAATCTACTGAAATGGCCACCACACCATAACAGAGGAGTGGGATGTATAAGATGAGAAAGCAGAGGTTAACTCCTGTACGTCATGGCTGTAAAAATCAAAT
This sequence comes from Sander lucioperca, assembly GCF_008315115.2. NCBI lineage: Eukaryota > Metazoa > Chordata > Actinopteri > Perciformes > Percidae > Sander > Sander lucioperca. The sequence goes on from NC_050176.1 coordinate 37,639,276, forward strand.
GGTGTCTGTACTTTTTTGCTAAGTGCAAACTTGCACGCAAGGGGAGGGTCATGCCACTTTTTCAAATTGTTTTGGAGGGTCATAGGAAAATTATTACTGACGAGGGCAGGGTCAAGTCTTTTTAGGTTAGAGGCCACAAAACTCCTCCGGTGGCCCCTTAATTAAATAACGAACAGTCCCTTATTGACTTTAGACCAGGTTGTTGTTGGTCAATGGCGAGATCACTTTCTGCTGCCTCAAGATAGCAATACGCCAAGAATGCACCTGAACACTCCCTGTAAGACCAGCACGCCCATGGGCGCAAAGATGGGCGCAGGTGCATTTGCTATTTAAACGACGTGGGCACTGGACGGTCTTAAAATAGCAAAGACACTTGCGTCAGGCTTTGCGCCGTGCTGCGCCGGGTGCAAGATAGGGCCCTTAGGCTTCATACATGCCCTGACACAGAGCAGGGAGAGGCTGCAGCATGATGACAAATACTAGTCTTAGCCCCGGGCCCGTTTAATACCAGGTTTCGGTACCCATTCCTAAATAAAATCATTTTTATTTATCGCGTCTTTTGCGATGTGTTCATTGCGCATGTTCATATCGCATATGTGGTCAGCACTACTACAGATGCATTGTAAACACCACCACTGACTATCCCTGTAACAATTTACATGGTCTAGCCATATACTAGGTTTTGACCTATTGCTTAGAGAGTTTTTATTGCCCTGTACAAGAAAGTCATACATTTTAAAGCCATCTATTTTCACTAGTGAAATGTCTCTCTGTACCCCCTGGGAGCACTGTGGTCATTGGGAAAAACTCAGAATTTCCAAGTGTAAATTAACAGATGCTACTTTGTCATTACACAATATTGAATTACCATCCAATGTCACTGTAAGCCTGCCCATTTCAATGCACACTGATAGCTTATTGACTTAATTGGCGTCCTCATCCAGTAAGTTCCATTCACATTGAAATAAAGTGAAAAGAGCCAGTGCTAAATTAGCTATAAAATCCAAGCTATATAAACTATGACATCCTATGAAACTCCTCTCTCTAGAGGAAGTGAGCTGTCTGTTTGTAAGTAAGTACAGTCTTTGTGGCTGGTTGTTATCCTCACTAACTTTGTGACAGTACATTTTACTCAAGGGAAAAGCCTCAATTAGTGTTGCTTACTTTGACCAGAATTTATAGCAAACGCAGTAACCTTGCTTTGTGTGTGAAAAAAAAACAACCCAGAACAAACTGTGTGTGTGTGTGTGTGTGTGTGTGTGTGTGTGTCTGTGTCTGTACTTTGGCATGTCATTTATCTTTTTTTTTCATCATGTCTCTGCAGAGTTGAGCAGCATCTCTATCACAGTACCTCCTTGAGAGAGAGAGTGTGAGAGTGTGTGTGTGTGTGTGTGTGTGTGTGTGTGTGTGTGTGTGTGTGTGTGTGTGAGAGTGTGAGCATGCGTGTGTGGTATTTGATTCTCCTGAGTATGCTGTAATAACACAGGTAATGCATTTGCAGCACTACATCATTAAAAAAAATGGGAGACTTTTTCTGTCTTGTTCATCATGAACTACACAGAATATACATAAAGATTGATACTCACACAGTGATGATACAACGATGATACATGCACACATCTGTTCCTAATTAAAGCCTTTGAAGTGAAATTCTGTCAAACTAAATGGTTTCCGTTGTGTATTGTGTATACTGTAGTTAGTGATGTGTGTGTGCATGGCTTTCAGTGTGTCCTCCTGTACCTTATCCAAGTAAGTGTAGCTCCACGTCTTTCCGTCAGCAAAGACTCGAGAGATGATTCTTCCCTGACTGTCGTACTCCCACCTCTCTGTGGTTGGACCCCTCTGGAGGCCTGTCACCTGACCAGTACTACACACACACACACACACACACACACACACACACACGGTTAATATGTGGCCATTCAAGCCATGTCACTGTCAATTGATAAATTAACAACCCTATGTCATTGTATTAGTGCCACAGCTAGTTGGTGGCACAGTGGCAAGTATGCACTGCTGAGTACTAGATTCCATCCTCTGTGTGGAGTTTAATTGTTTTTTTATTTAATTGAAAAAATTGAACTTAAGCTTCGTGAGAGTAGAATTCATGGCAGAGCTTTTGTATTGGATTAGTGTACCTAATAAAGTGTCCAGTGAGTGTATCTGGAAAAATGGAGAAATATGTGACTGTGCTCAGCCAGTACTTTTAAGATTTTGCCATCCATCCATCCATCCATCCATCCATCCATCCATCCATCCATCCATCCATCCATCCATCCATCCATCAATCCATCAATCCATCAATCCATCCATCAATCCATCCATCCATCCATCCGATGCATACAGTAGACCCTTTTATTAACTGAGACCCTGTTGGACTTTCCTTCAGAGCCCAGTGGCACTAGTCTATCAAGTCTTTAACCTATACGTTACAGCTTTCTGTAATTGAGTGAAGTAGTTGAAGGACACCCTAAAATCACAAATTGCCCCATTATAGAAGCACTTACCTGGAGTATGTCAAGTTCACTGACAGTAGCTTGCTGCTGGGAACCCAGAGTGTCGGATGGCCCTGCGTGTCATAGATGATCTTCAGCAGGAACTTCCTGTGGTCATCATAAATCTTCTCTGTTCGCAGCGACCGATCGTAATCCACAGACAGCAAGTTCCTACCATTCACCTGAAGGGGTTGAGACAAACAAACAACCTATGAATAAAGAAACTCTTGTGATCATATACATCTTTGCTCAGCTGAAACATGGAATGCTATCTGACACTGATTATTTTACCTGCTCCCTTCAAAGTGTGAACATGACTAAAATCATAACGGCCGTTAAAGGCCCCTACATGCTGCAATGTTGATTTCATATTGATGTAAAGATCAATGATCTTGATAAAGATGTTGATCTTTTGGGTAGCACGACCATGCTCAGATCATGAAACTTTGCTCCAGTGATGGAGCAAAAGGTTACCAAAACCTGAGGGAATCAACCAGCTAATTTCCTGACAATTTAGACAGACAGACCGACCAATCAACAGAGTGACAGGGGACAGACAACGACTCAACAAAGTCTGCTTTTCTCTTCTTTTAAATTATTGGTCCACAAAATAAGATATGATAAATATAACAATGAGAATGCTTCAGGATAAAGGATTAGCCAGCTGGCTAAACAGACAAACAATAAATAAGCCCAGCTGTTAAATTATTAAATTCTTGTTAATAACTGGCTGTTCAATTCAACATATGCACCTCAGTCAGTGAATTAAAACAAACTTCTGATCCAAGACCAATAAAACACTGTAGCATCACAGAGCCAGCTGGCTACTCTTTAGCGCTTTCTAAATGACGTGCTGTTTGTTCAACCTCCGATTTACGAAGACAGATAACCCAGGTTCAGAGCTAAACTCACCTTATGACTCCTTGAAGCAAGGGGACATACTAAGAATTAGCCAATCGATTGTTTTACAGACCTGTTTCATTAAAGAGAGAGTCTTGCTGGAAAATGTTCAAGAGTCACTTTCCTCATCTTTTTATTTAGCCACTCATTCATTCGCAAATTAGCACCAGTCGAATGCAGCGACATGAATAAAGGGGCCAGAGAAGAAGACTATTGGGACGGTGGCTTGTTGCCAGCTGGAGGAGAAACAAGACTGGATAACAGCCAAAAGCCATGCAGAGTGTGAGCTGCACCATATCAGGGGAAACAAATCATTTTGCAGATTGGCATGGCCTGTCATGTTCATAATGGAGCGGAGCACACCGTGACTTCTATTTCAACGTACCACATAGGACTCTCTGATAGTCCTACTTCCCTTTGCATAGATCACTTTACCTAACTACCTGGAATGGAAAGGCACTACTGGATGAATGTCTGGGGTGTATTTACTGTAAAACTACAGGTTTGGTCATCAACCCAATCTCAAGCCAAGTTCAGCACATCCTGGGTTTTTCTCACTGTAGTCCCTTTCTGGGTCCTCGTATGTAAGAAAGAGCACCAAGCCCATGAATTATCTACTGATTTTTAAGGCTGGCCCTCAATATTGGACTATTCGCATAGTGGTTCATTGGGTAGGTGTTCGATTTTCAATTTAGGGATTTGAATATTGTTTTTCTTTTCTTTCAAAACTGTAATATC